>NC_051231.1:25567548-25705048 GCF_015220715.1 Pygocentrus nattereri | reverse complement strand
AGTGCACGTCCAACCTATCCGCCAAAGTGCTTCAGCCCGTACTGCTTTCAGGATGAGGTACGAAGCAGGGCAGCCAATCAGAACAGAGGTCATTTACACATAACAGTCTTAAAGGCACCGTAATAAAAAACATTTTAAATGATGATGCTGGAAAAAAGTCACATAAAAATGAACGATGGCAGGTTTTATTCAGAAATCCAGGACCTCTGAGAAAATAATAAATAAAGCTTTATGAAAAATGGACATGGGCTCTTTAATGTGTGCTGTGTCGCCTCTGGTGTGATTTTAAGAGAAGTAGAAGCAAATAAACCAAACTGCACAAACTACACAGACTATATCATCAAATACTGCATCACAGTGACGTTTCTGAAAAACATCTGGACTTTATTACAATCTTTTTTAAATGCCCATAGCGTTTAATTTAATGCATTATTTCATTTAATGCATTTAGCCAGACTGTCCAGAGCAAAGGGGGGAGGGGGGGGGAGATAGATAGATAGATAGATAGATAGATAGATAGATAGATAGATAGATAGATAGATAGATAGATAGAGTGAGAATGAGAAAGGAAAATATTAAGAAAGAAAGAGATAATAAGAGAGAAAGCAAAAGATTATGAAAGAAAGAAATAAAGAAAGAAAGAAACAAAGAGAAAGAAAGAAAACAGGAAAAAGAAAGCTGTAGAAAAGGAAGGAAGAAAAGGAAAAAGGGAAAGACAAAGAAAGAAAGAAAGAAAAAAAGAAAGAAAGAAAGAAAGAGTGAGAATGAGAAAGGAAAAGATTAAGAATGAAAGAAAAGAAAGAAAGAGTGAGAATGAGAGAGAAAGGAAAAGATTAAGAATGAAAGAAAAGAAAGAAAAAAGGAGTGAGAATGAGAGAGAAAGGAAAAAATTTTAAAAAGGGGACCGGAGGGTGTGTTCCAACTACAGGGGAATCACACTCCTCAGCCTCCCTGGTAAGGTCTATGCAGGGGTACTGGAGAAGAGAGTCCGGCTTATAGTCGAACCTCGGATCCAGGAGGAGCAGTGCGGGTTCCGCCCTGGTCGTGGAACACTGGACCAACTCTTCACCCTCTCCAGGATTCTGGAGGGTTCATGGGAGTTTGCCCAACCAGTCCACATGTGCTTTGTGGATCTGGAGAAGGCATTCGACTGTGTTCCCCGGGGTATTCTGTGGGAGGTGCTTCGGGAGTACGGGGTACATGGCTCTTTGCTACGAGCCATTCAGGCCCTGTACAAACAAAGCTGGAGTTTGGTTTGCATAGCCGGCAGTAAGTGAGACTCGTTCCCAGTGAGAGTTGGACACCGTCAGGGCTGCCCTTTGTCACCGATTCTATTCATAATTTTTATGGATAGAATTTCTAGGCGCAGTCAGGGGATGGAGGGTGTCCAGTTTGGTGACCTCAGGGTCACATTGCTACTGTTTGCAGATGATGTGGTCCTATTGGGGACATCAGGCCGCGAACTTCAGCTTTTGCTGGATTCAGCCGAGTGTGAAGCGGCCGGGATGAGGATCAGAACCTCCAAATCCGAGACCATGGTTCTCAGGCGGAAAAGGGTGGAGAGCCCTCTCTGGGTCGGGGATAGGCTCTTGCCTCAAGTGGAGGAGTTCAAGTATCTCAGGGTCTTGTTCACGAGTGATGGTACAAGGGAGCGGGAGATTGACAGGCGGATTGGTGCTGGGTCAGCAGTGATGCGGGCTCTTTACCGGTCTGTTGTGGTAAAGAAAGAGCTGAGCCTTTCTTCTGAGAGCTGAGGCTCTCGATTTACCGGTCGATCAACGTTCCCACCCTCACCTATGGTCATGAGCTTTGGGTAATGACCAAAAGAATAAGATCGTGAATACAAGCAGCCGAAATGAGTTTCCTCCATAGGGTGTCTGGACTCTCCCTTAGAGATAGTTCGGTCATCCGGGAGGGACTCGGAGTAGAGCCGCTGCTTCTTCACGTCGAGAGGAGCCAGCTGAAGTGGTTCGGGCATCTGGTTAGGATGCCTCCTGGACGCCTCCCTTGGGAGGTGTCACAGGCAAGTCCACCTGGGAGGAGACCCCGGGGAAGACCCAGGACACGCTGGCATGACTATATCGCCCAGCTGGCATGGGAGCGCCTCGGAATCCCCCTTGGAGAGCTAGTGGAAGTGGCTGGGGAAAGGGAGGTCTGGGCCTCATTGCTTAGGATGCTGCCCCTGCGACCTGAACCCCGGAGAAGCGGAAGATAATGGATGGATGGAAAAGATTAAGAAAGAAAGAAAGAAAACAAGAGAAAAAGAAGGTGGAAAAAAGTGAGGAAAAAAAGGAAAAAGGGAACGGTGGATGGTGGAGCGGAGGGATGCCAAACTGTTTCAGAGTGCTGCCGTGCCTGTGTGTCCTTCTGGTTCTCTCCTGTCATAGTCAGATCTGCCGGAGACGTTAGCCACACTCTGTAAATGTTTACATCCCCTGTTTATGTACAAACAGACAGAATAAAACTAATTCCCTCTCCCTGCTTTCTTTCTGAGTATACAATCACCCACATGTCCGGCAGGACACTGAAGGACGCTACCCACTTCAGACCAGCTGCCCACGCCCCAGCTGCCACCACCTGCCTTGGACTAGCTGCCCAGCCTACACTGAAGTTCTCATAGACTCCTAGCTATTCTTACTACCAATACTACTGCTATTAATATTAGTAGTATAATCACTTGTAGGTAGTTTGACCAGAGGAGGATGGGTCCCCCCTGGTGAGCCTGGTTCCTCCCAAGGTTTCTTCCTCAGTTCTGAGGGAGTTTTTCCTTGCCACTGTTGCCCCTGGCTTGCCCACCGGAGGGTTTTGTATATTTTTACACTCCTGTTAAAGAAAAAGACTTTCCAGAAAAGTCTTTTCTGAAATTCTGTAAAGCTGCTTTGTGACAACATAACATATAACATTATAAAAAGCGCTATACAAATAAATTTGATTTGATTAGATTTGAAAGACAAAGAAAGAAAGAGGGAAAAGGAGAGGGAGCTAGAGCCAGAGAGAGAAAAAAATCAAAGAACAAAGAACAGAAAGACAGAAAAAAAGAAAGAAAACGGAAAAGAGAAAAAGAAAGGCAAAAAGAAAGAAGAGAAAAGAGTAAAAAAGAGAAAGGCAAAGATAGTGAGAAAGAAAAAGAAAGACAGAAAGGAAGAACAGAAAAGATACAGCGGAGCAAGATTGAGGCAGAGCAAAGCAAACAAAGGCAACCAGGAAACAAAGGAAAACAAAGAAAGAAACAAAAGTAAAAAAAGAAAAAAGGTACTACTTTCTCCTCACCCACACTCACTCTCCCTCCTCTCTCTCTCTCTCTCTCTCTCTCTCTGTTTCTCGCTTAATGACCAGGATGTCAGATGATTAGCATGTTAAATGGCTCATCAAGGGTTGCCAGAGTTGCATCGTAAAATTGGCCTAAACAAAGACCCTGTGATATGCAAACCCTCGCAAACACGCCCACAGTCTCGCAGCCAGCCGCGAGCCTCAGAGCCCTGTACAGCAGCCGAGCCCTGATGTTCTCTCTGCACACAAATAACCAGCCAAAACAGCCCTACAGTGAAAACACAGCAATCGTTTGGCAGCAAATGAACAAGGAGCCAATTGGAGGCCTGAATCTTTCTTTAAGCTCCAACTTTACAGACAGAGTTCTTTAAATGTGACCTTGAGCGCACGCCTTCTGACAGACAGTTAAATCACATCTGAAAGAAAGAGTAAGCGAGGAGGATGCGCTTAATTAATTTCGGCTGTTCCCCAAGGACCAGGCGCAGAAGGGGGTCAGACACTTCGCATGAGAAGAATGAAATGACTTTCAACTGATGAGCAACTTGATTGATAAAGAATAGAGAAGGGAAAAGAGTTGTTTGCCCAGGCTGGAGAGACAACTCAGGACAACTGCTGGAGCAAAAAGTACTGAAGATGTCCAGTGAAGACGACAAAATAAAGGCCTAAAATAAATGTTTAATACGTCATTTGCCGTATTATAAACGTAGGGCAGGCCTGAATCCTTCAGCTTCATCAGTTCGGCAGAGTTTATATGTTTTCTGTGTTGTTGTCCATTACTACAATATCCAGCATGCATTAGGCAGATATAACATAAAACCACTGGGAATCCCTGAACAGCAAAGAACAATGACTCCTAGCAAAGCCACTGATCCACAGTCTTAAAAAAAGATGGTTCTTCAAGGGTTCTAGAATGATGACATCTGTTCTATATGGAGCCATTATCACTCAAAGAGCCATCTGCATGCTTAACTGGTGCCTTGCCTGGTGAAATGTTTCTTCACATTGATGAATAATGTGCTGTATATGGTTCTGCACAGAACCTTTTTGATATTGGTTCTATATACCTCCAAAAAGAGTTCTGCTACTGTTACAGTGTCATGCTTGTAACAAAAGTTTTTTGGTGCAAAATAGAACCATTTTAAAAAAGGTTCTACATAGAACCACCTGAAGAACCATTTCACCATATAAAGAAAACCAATAAAGCATGCAAATGAATGATCATGGCTCTATATAGAATCATTGTCTTTACTTAAAGAACCCTTAGAGAACCATCATTTTTAAGAGTGTCGAGTTCAACCTGCTCAACCGTGTATATGCTCACCTGGATAAGCCAGCCAGCTTTGTGAAGGTCATGTTTTTTGACTTCTCCAGTGCATTTAACACCGTCTGGCCTGCTCTTCTGGGTGATAAGCTAACAGTGATGCAAGTAGATGCCCCCCTTGTGTTCTTGATTGACTACTTGACTGGCAGACCACAGTATGTACGCCTGCAGCACAGCACTGTGTGTCGGACAGAGTGGTCAGCAGCACTGGAATTCCACAAGGAACTGTCCTCTCTCCCTTCCTCTTCACCCTCTACACCACGGACTTCAGCTACTGCACAGAGACTTGCCACCTTCAGAAGTTTTCTGATGACTCTGCAATAGTTGGATGTATCAGGAAGGGAGTTGAGGATGACGGTGAAGGACTTTGTCGCATGGTGCGAGCGGAACCACCTGCAGCTTATTGTAACAAAGACAAAGGAACTGGTGGTGGACCTGAGGAGGGACAAGGCACCGGTGACCCCTGTGCCCATCAGGGGGGTCAGTGTGGACACGGTGGATGATCACAAATATCTGGGCGTTATATTGACAGTAAACTGGACTGGGCTAAGAACACTGACGCCCTCTACAGGAAGGGCCAAAGTCGTCTCTATTTTCTGAGGCGCCTGAGGTCCTTCAACATCTGCCGGACTATGCTCTGGATCTTCTATGAGTCTGTGGTGACAAGTGCTATCCTCTATGCTGTTGCATGCTGGGGAAGCAGGCTGAGGGTGGCAGATGCCAACAGACTCAACAAATTGATCCGCAAGGCCGGTGATGATGTGGGTGTGGAGCTGGACTCGTTGACGGCAGTGTTGGAGAGGAGGACGCTTTCTAAACTGCAGGCCATTATGGACAATGGCTCCCACCCACTCTACAACACGGTGATGAGACACAGGAGCTCATTTAGTGCAAGACTCATTCTACCAAAATGCACCACAGAGCGCCAGAGGAAGTCATTCTTACCTGTGGCCATCAAACTCTATAACTCCTCCCTCAGTGTGTGATTCACAAAACTCAATACCAAACTGTTCATATGTGCAATAACAACAACTGTGTGTGCAATAACTCAGAGAGACACTAACTTAATTTAAATAATTTAAATAGTTGAACTGCTTTATACCAGATGTTTCATATTTATTATCACAATCACCGCCACTTTACTGTATTCATAAGTACTTCATATGTACATGAGATTACTTACATAAGTAATCTCATGTACATACTGCAAATTTCAACTGCAATTTCCCCCTGGGATCAATAAAGGAATCTGAATCTGAATCTGAATCTGAAGTGTTAACTCTCTGGCATTCTTTCATTCCAGTAGGCAGAACCCTCCCAGAAGCCCTGAGATTTTTCAGAAGGTTCTCCAACGTTTGACACACTATATTGCCAAAAGTGTTCACTCACCCATCCAAATCATTGAATTCGGTGGTCCAATCACTTCCATGGCCACAGGTGTATAAACCCAAGCATCTAGGCCTTCAGACTGCTTCTACAAACAGTGAGAGAATAGGTCGCTCTCAGGAGCTCAGTGAATTCCAGCATGGTACTGTGATAGGATGCCACCTGTGCAACAAGTCCAGTGAAATTTCCTCGCTACTAAATATTCCACAGTCAACTGTCAGTCTTAATATAACAAAGTGGAAGCGATTGGGAACAACAGCAACTCAGCCATGAAGTCGTAGGCTATATAAAATGACAGAGGGGGCTCAGTGGATGTGCAGAGGTAATCTGGTAAAAGCATGTTTATAACAGATTATAGTAAGATTTTTATTTTGTCCGGAGTGTTCCTTTCTCTCGACAGAACCTAAATAAAAAAGCCAATAAACAATACACAATAAAAAGAAATGCATGTCTTACAATAGTTCTACATCTCGTGAACATCTGCGTACACTAACAATATAATTTGTAAACCTTGATAAAAACAAGCTAGCTAATATTTGTTGTTCATTGAACTGTACATTTCCTCCAAAATCATCTCACAACAGGACTGCCCATAATCATCTAATGTTTTGGCCAGCCTGTTAAGGAAAAGAAGTAAGATGAAAGAGTGGGTGAAAATAGTGTTAGCCTAGTTTTACATGATGTGGGAAAATGGCAAAAGCCTGGCTTTACATTGTGGGTGAAAATGGCATTAGCCTGGCTTTACATGGTGGGTGAAAATAGCTTTAGCCTGGCTTTACATGGTGGGTGAAAATAGCTTTAGCCTGGCTTTAGATAGTGGGTAAAAATGGACTGAGCCTGGCTTTACATGGTGGGTGAAAATAGCGTTAGCCTGGCTTTACATGGTGGGTGAAAATAGCGTTAGCCTGGCTTTACATGGTGGGTGAAAATAGCGTTAGCCTGGCTTTACATGGTGGGTTAAAATGGCAAAAGCCTGGCTTTACATGGTGGGTGAAAATAGCGTTAGCCTGGCTTTACATGGTGGGTTAAAATGGCTTTAGCCTGGCTTTACATGGTGGGTGAAAATAGCGTTAGCCTGGCTTTACATGGTGGGTTAAAATGGCTTTAGCCTGGCTTGAGATAGTGAGTGAAAACTGCATTAGCCTGGCCTTACATGGTGGGTGAAAATGACGTTAATATGGCTTCACAAGGTGGGTGATAACGGTGTTAGTATGGCTTTACATGGTGGGTGAAAATGGTGTAAGCCTAGTTTTACATGGTGAAACTTACATGCAACTAGCTGCATTTTGTTTGCAAGTTGCAAGAAACATCCATTCAATGCAGCTTGACAATACATGTAAAGGAATAAAAAAAACATCAAACAGTATGAAACCAATTTTATTATGCTACTAGTTAGCAAGTTTAGCAGCTACTTAACTTAGTAGCTACTTACCTTACTGTCTATTTAAAATTATATGCAAGGTGCCATTTAGCCTTGTCAGCATTTGTATTGTTATTCAGTTTATGTACCTTTGCATCATTTTAATGTCAAGGTGAAATTAATAAGATATGTATATCTAACAAAGCAGAAGAAACACTGACAAAATCAGCCTCCAAACTGTTATGTTAACTCTAGCTGGCTAGCTAACTAGCTAAGTAAGTTGTATGAAACCTACAGCAACTTTTACACAACTTTAGTTGCTTGAAACTTATATTTAAAAAAAAGTACTTGCAAAACTTGCAAAAGTAAAGCTCCTGCAGCTCACTTCACTTCAGATACTGAAACTCTGTCGCAACACCGCATGTAATCATGTCAGATGGTACTATTTCCACCAGCTGACTTTACTGACACATTATGGACAAGATGTTTGTGTCTTGGAATAATGTTGAATACTGGCAACCAGTTAACTAACTAGATAACTAGCCAGCTGACAATGTTACACATATTTGAACGGCTACTTTTGTCACCATTTGTTCTGCTTTGGTAACCTGCTGTGGTTAAATTGATATAAAGATATAAATGATGGCTAAACACCACATGGTTTTACACATCCAGCTCAGAAATACTAGCCAAAAGTCTTGATAATCAGTGGAATAGCGATGTTTTGCGTGGGACTTTTGTTTTTAAACTGCTTTGTTTAACTGTTGAGTTGCATGGAAAGTTTGTTGCACTACTTGCAAGAAAGTTACACCACGTAAAGCCAGCCTAATAGAGTACTGGCCCAGCAGAGAGCAGAGCTGAAGCTTTGATTTTATGGTCTTGGTGTGGATCTTCATGTCAGTTAAGTGTGTTTGGTTTTATCATTATGTAGTGCGGATGGGTCGTCTGCCGCTAGCCACCATCATATCATGGGATGTAGTTATGCAAAAAAAGTTCGCCAGAAGTTGCTCATATTACCCAAATGTGTCCTCAAGTATATCACATTACAGAGCCTAACAGTGCACCGCTGTGATCACTGAGGCATTGTAAGTGCTCTGATTACAGCAAGTTGCATAATAAAACCTGCATGCCTGTTGCTCCCGCTCGGCCTATTATCTTCCACACTGCAGTCGAAGGGACGAGTCTAAAACAGATTAAAAACTTTCTATCCTAACTTTCCCCAGCATATCCAAAAGCACACTGAAAATGTCTGGCAAGTGGACCACAAACAACACCGCACAATGAGGTCAGATTTAGTGTGGATAATTACCAAGGTACTATAATAGGATTAGTAAACCTGTGCTATTAATGAAGCTACCCATGCATCTACGCTCTTCCTGTGTTCTTGCTTCATTTGCCTCATGAAACTGTGGTACATGAACTTACCCTTGCATAAATGTACTAAACTACACAATCTCAGTTTCTATTTGTGTCGTAAGGTGGCAAAAAGAGTGTATTGTCTACAAAGCTAACCCCTGGACTAGGCTATAATATGCAAGCTATTTGAAATGCGCAAACGTATGAAATTCTATACCCGTATAACATGAAGTGTGGAGTGAGGTTGGTGTCCACTTTACAGATGTTTTTTCAAGACGAAAACACGTGAAAACATATTTAACTGTTTCTGTTCTTGACAGGAAAAGAAAAAAGGGCTGAGGACAATTGACCAGCCCACCTGTGGTGCTGACTGCATCTAAGGTCAGTGTGTTCTCAGAGAGCAGGGTGACATTGATCCATTATTGATTTTTCATAGGAAACATCTTGTTAGCTGAGGTTGATTTTTCAATGCCAACACTGTGCTGGACATCAATTAAAGTTGCCATTTACCGATGGTAGGCCACAATAACATTGTACATCGCTGTTGTCGGAAGAAAACCTTGTATCTCCAAAATGGTCACTTTACAGGAGAAGGAAAAATATACTCTACTTTTCATGTAAGTCAGTGGAACCAGAATGTTTTCCAAGTCATTTTGGGCCATTTCTTTTTGTCCATCCATCATGAAATGTACAAACAATGTAAAGGACAATGGGTGTTTTCAAATGATGTCAAAAACTATAAAACAGCAAAAATGGAGACATGAGGTGTTCTTCCGACAACAGTGATAAATATATGTAATTATGCCAAGAATGTATGTGAGAAATAGATATAGTATAGTATCATAAACAATTATAAATTGTTTATTTGGCAGTAATGGAGGTAAATGTCAAAGTAACTGAGTGCTTGTATTCTCGTCCAATTCCTGACCAAATCAGTAACACCCACATGTATAACTCAATGCACTTCAGCTGCTGCAGCGGGAAACTAACAAACCAAATGAAAAACATACGTCACAACGCATGAAAACAGCATAAGCCACAAACTAGTCTTGGTGGGTTTCCCCCCTCTGCTGGCTCTCAGTGGTATGAGCTAGTGTGAGTAGTGTGAGTATGTGTGTGCACCCTCAGTTCCGCAGTTGCACTGCAGAAATCTAAAACTCAACTCAGGTTCTAGAAGGCTGGCGAAGAACAGCTGAATCAACGCTTCTTCTGACTGCCTGCAAACCCAGACTTACATAAGCCCCCACAGACTGTAGATTACAGACACTGTCAGAGAGAGAGAGAGAGAGAGATAGAGAGAGAGAGAGAGAGAGAGAGAATAAACATTCTGTACACTGCAATTTTTCTCACTACAGCTGCCTTGTTCTGTTTCTCCCGTTTAGCTGATACATATTGAACAGCAGTACAAACAACCATCATACAATGACATGATTGTAAATTTGCAGGAATTTGCCAGAGGGTCAGGGTGAGGTTAGGTCATGATTTTATCAGTGGCGAACCATGACTATTTGACCTCTTCCTGCAGTTTGGGACACACATTTCAAAACTTTTTGGAAAACCTTGATGATGCCAATTTCTGCTAGCACCCGCATGGGATTTCTAATACTATGTTAGTGCTAAGATTACAGTGGTACTGACCACTTTTTGCCATTGTAGATCAAACATCCAAGACGTTTGAAGGTTGTAAAAGACAATCTATGTGTAGAATATTGTTCCATTCAAACAGCTGTTAATTCTACACAGATTCTATATGTAGCAGAGTAACATTTTACATTGTGTTAGCTTTATAATACTGAATCTTTCAGTAATGAGATCTGCTGCTATTTTCCATGTCTATCAACTTACCGAAATGTGGCTAGGCTACACATTGTATTTAAGTTAAGTTAAGTGATACTCCCACAACCGGGGAAATTCCACCTCCGCATTTAACCCATCCGTGAAGTGAAACACCACATACACACTAGTGAACACACACACTAGTGGGCAGTGAGCACACTTGCCCGGCGCGGTGGGCAGCCCTATCAGCCCTATCAGGGAGCAGTTGGGGGTTAGTTGTCTTGCTCTAGGACACCTCAGTCATGGACTGTCGGCCCTGGGGATCGAACCGGCAACCTTCACAGGGCCAGATCCCTAACCTCCAGCCCACGACTGCCCACAAGATCTTTAGATCTAAGATCTAAAGGCCTATAGTGACATTTTTATCTACCAAAATTGGGCCCACACTGTTAGAAATAAAAGTTCTATGCAGGTACATTTTGTTTTCATCAAGGTACAAACAATGTAAATGTTCCCTCAAAGGAACAGCAGTGAATTTAAGGCCCAAGAGTGAACCTTAAATAAGCCCTTTCAGGTGAAAAGTACATATTTGTACCTGTCCATAACCTAATGTTTTAAAATAGAACAACAAAAAAAAGCCTGGAGACGAGACGGGGCGTATGGAATAGATACAACTTAGAAAATAGAATTCCAGTGGATTATGGTACAGTTATGTTCCCTGACTAAAGGTACTGAGATGTACCCTTGACGGTACCACCCCAGTAGCAAGAGAGGTACTGCCCCAGTGACAGATTCATACCTTTATTTCTGAGAGTGCACCCTCTATAAATCCTCTGTTATTTTCTAATAATGTTGTTAGCTAATCTAATAAATAAGGCCTTTAGACCAGCTCCTCAAGGCCTAACCAATGGGAAAGCTGCTGGGCTGTTTCTATCTAGATATTAACGGGGAACAAATCCTGATCGGATAATTGTCCTTTGGCCATTTCAAGATTTTAAACTAAAACATAACAATGAAGTAAGAGTATCATAACAAAACCTGCAGAATCAAAATAAACAAGCATGATGATGATGTCAAGTAAAGATGAACTAAAACTTACAGTTTTTAGGCCTGAGGTTTCTCACTGGAACCTAGAATATATAACAAAACTACCACTTGCTATGAAACCTCCCCTCCCCCAACCTGTAGCTGTGCAATTGGACCTGCTGCATCTATACACTTGCTGTCTGCAGCTACGACATAATGAAAATCAATGTCCTGTGGATTTACCAGGATCGGCAAAAAAGCACCACTAAAACATCTAATGAGTGGTTTGTTTCGTATTGTAGCAAACATATTCCTAACGTGAGGAAACGCTTCACTGAGATGGATTATGTGGTTTCATGCTTATATATCAGACTTCTTAGAAATTGTTACACTTTTATTAAAGCAATTCAAGGAAAAATCTGGGACAAATATAAAACACAAAAACCTTCCATAAAGAGAACAGATGAAGGATAAGAAAAATAAGAGCAAATTTTCAGAAACCAACAAAACCGCTAAGTTTTGTTCTAAGAAGTTCTAAGAAGTTCTAAGAAGCTCCCGTCCTTGCTATAAAGTGTTTAGATTATTAAAGACTACTTATTGGTTTCTGGTATGTATTTTAAAATGTACTAAATGAACCAAGAATGGATCATTTTTATGCTTGAGAGTTGACAGCTGCTGACAACCACATCAGAAAAGCACTGTTTAACTAAAAATACTACATTTTCATTTTTTTTGGCCGTATAAAATTATATTGGCCAATATTATTGTTTATTTGTATTTTTTGCTCCTTGAAATCAGCAACCATCACTAAATTTTCACTTCATTCTGCTTACAGTAATTAAGCAATTCTCCAGGCAAAGCTGGCCTTTAAACTGAACTCAAAAACCGATATGTTCGATATTTAATATATTCGATATTTAATCAATTAAAATATTTTTAACCTTTTGAGATTATCTATGACACTGTTGACTCTCTTGAGCTGCTAGTGAAAAATGAAGCATGGAAGGGAAGGGGTCAGAACCTCCTGCTGTGAAAACAGTTCACTTTTCCGCAAAGAGGGTCATGCTGAGATAAAACGGACAGCTTTCTTCATATCAAAAAGGCATGAGCAACTGCCATAATACTGAATTGCAGGGAACCAATAAAACAACTCTTATAAGTGTGGCCTTGTTGCACACTACCAAAATGAAAATCTACTCCCTCTAGCGTGCCGTGAGGCAGCTTTTAGAGGCATTAAACACTTGGGACTGATAGGATCTGGTTCCTCTCAGCACTTTTGGCATAAATTCTGACTTTGTACGTCTTTTAAATAGCGCATCTCACATTAAACCACTTAAAATGCTCTGTTTACACCTTGACAACTGAATTACACAAAAAGTTTGGCAGAAAAATTACTTTATTAAGTGATTTTTTAATTGATCTGGAAATTTTATGTCATAATTAGTCTATTAGGCTATTAAAAGGCCAGGACCTGCCGGCAAGCCCAAGGTTTCATTACACACTTCCACAACCTACGAATAGCTTAACCAGTCTGCACTGAAGTCCCTGTAGTTTCTGAATAACATGCCTTAGTGTGTAATAAGCCAGGGATTTTACGGGGTTAATTTGTCCCTATGGAGTCATACTATAAGCAGACTTCATTTTACGTTTGACATCTGGTTCAACATCTTCAGCTTTATGTAGTTGACGATTTTCCAGAATAGGTAACGAGACATGTTAAATGTTCGCTTTTGCATCTATCAGAGTGAAGAATATGCAAATTCTTAGGTTCAAAGGCATCTTCTTGACCTCTCCATCACTTCCACCATAGACAGCAACCAGACCTTCATCATATCAGGTGTAATATCCAAACCATCTCATGAAGAACGGACCAAGAAACGACCCAAAATGACTTAAAATAGAATCTAGTTACTTTAACTTACATTACAACAAAGTATAAAGTTTCAGTTTTGGAAATTACAGCAACAGCATTTTACAGACACTGCAACAAGTGAAAAGTTCACCATATGCATCAAAGATTAAACTCACTGTCTTGATTGATTTAAGAGATTCAAGTTCCATATTTCTATTGAGATATTTAACACAACCCTGAGTAATGCGAATCAATGCAGTGAGTTTGCGAACTCTTGCTGAACTTCTCACTTTTTAGAGCAGAAATAACTGTATGGCTACGTTCGAGCGAGAGAGCAATCCATTCTCACGCTCGTCCTCTTCCGAGCGCTTCTTCGGAGGCAAACGAGAGGACGAAGCCCACGCGTGCCGGAATATGTGCATAGCAAAAAAGACAACTCACAGTAGACCAGGCGCTCACACAAGTCGATACTGCACAGCTCAGATTAATGAGTTTTTATTTAGAACACAAAGTCAGCACCGCAGCGTTGGGCCAATGAGCTTATCAAGCAAGCCGAGAAAACAAGCGCTTGATTGGTTGCTTGAACTCCCGACCTCTTTTCTGTTTTTATTAGTCAACTTTCTGCTTTTTTCCTCTCAGTAAGTGCCATTGAAAGTCACCCCGTGTTGAAGGCGGGGCCTGTTCTGAGGTGTTTTTTTTTACATGGCGCTTTAGCATTAGCTAGTAAAACAGATTGCTAACCCACCCACACTTCTGCGCTCACAGCAGATTGTAGCAATAATCTTGCTTTATGTGGCTGGTGACCTTGTTCCCCAGCTAGCCCACACAAAGCAGATGAACCGAGCACTTTCTAACACAGCGGCGGCCTTTATGACCCGATGGAAACAAGACACGGTACAACACTGTCCAAGAAAAAAGCTTGTGCAAAGAGTTTTACAAAAGCTTTGCTGAAAAGAATTCTAGAAGCATTGATGGGCTTCTTAAAAATCTACCCTCAGGTATGCAGCCCACCGTAATATAGCTGCTTACACAGCCAAAATGATATGCTGACATCTAAAATGCATGCATATACATGCATTTCATTTTCTTTTCATTCTTATGTGGTTAGGTGTGGGTGTCCTTTTGATGGTGGCTGAGTGACCTGGAGGCCCCTAATTCACTACACTTGGACATCAGGTCTTAATTTCCCAGTGTTCTGAAATTTGTTGCAACTACTCACCCAAAAATATTGTGTTATTAAACTAGTGCAATTGTGCTCAAATATATCAGAGGCTGCGAAGCCACACAGACCTTCCCAAATCACAAAGGAACTCTTCTATTATCCCCCTTCTCTCTTACAACCCCAATTCCAATGAAATTGGGACGTTGTGTAAAACATAAATAAAAACAGATTACGATGTTTTACAAATCCTTTTCAACCTATGTTCAATTGAATACACTACAACGACAAGAGATTTAAATTCCAAATGGATAAGCTTTATTGTCCACATTTCCAATTGTTTTTGGAAATCATGGACGTTGTGTCCTCCAGGCCAAAGAGGAAAAGGACTGTCCGCAATGTTATCAAGGCACAGTTCAAAAGCCAGCATCTCTGATGGTGTGGGGGTGTGTTAGTGCCCATGGCATGGGTAACTTGCACATCTGAGAAGGCACCATTAATACTGAAAGGTACATACAGGTTTTGGAGCAACATCTGCTGCCATCCAAGCGACATCTTTTTCAGGGACATCCCTGCTTATTTCAGCAAGACAATGCCAAGCCACATTCTGCACGTGTTACAACAGCGTGGCTTCGTAGTAAAAGAGTGCGGGTACTAGACTGGCCTGCCTGCAGTCCAGACCTGTCTCCCATTGAAAATGTGTGGCACATTATGAAGCACAAAATATGACAATGGAGACCCCGGACTGTTGAGCAACTGAAGTTGTACATCAAGCAAGAATGGGAAAGTATTATGTGTATACTTACTGTATACATTTAATATGCTTTTGCTTGCCAAACCATCATTTTTGCAGTGTAACTGTACACTGAGGCCTTTACAAAAACATAGAAAACATATATTGTCCCTAAAATTGATATTTGATATACATATATAGCATTATACACACTTAAAAGATGACTACATGGTTCTTTGCATCATGACAGGGTTCTTTAGACTGATGGAGAATGTGGTTCCATATAGAACCAAAGAGGTTCTAAACAGAACTACCTTTACTAAACGACCCTTGAAGAATCATCTTTTTTTAAAAGTGCATGGTACAATAATATAATTTGATTGCTAACTATCCACGCAAGCAGAGTTTGTTAAAGGCTCCCTGCGCTGGAATATGTCAAACTAAGTGAAATACGCCAGTAACCGAAGCAAATTAAAGATCGTATGAATTCTCTCTGGGTACATATGCCAGCAGCAGAGTGAAAAACAGCAGTAAAATCTGGCTGAATGGAATAACTATTTGTGAATAGTACATGGACTTTGTCTGACTTAAAAACTGATGAGAGGTTATAGCATTTCCAGATCATTACTCCATTCTTTGCTGGGAAGTTTGTACGGATGCACACCATCAAAGCTAATTTTATCATTATATAGATATCTGGCATCCCTCTGGATGGTGGTTTGCTTCATTTCATTTTTTAACCATGTCAATCCTGTAAAACCACAATAAAACAGCAATTTCTTTAGGTTCTCACAGTGTACGTGAGTATTTGCTACATGCAAACAAACCTCCCATTTCAATACTGGTTTTACAAAAGCCCTCAACCACTTGGTCTCGTCATTTCCACTTGGGGCAATCCCCAGTGCCATCTTAAAGGCTGTTCCATTACTTTATTAGCTCAAGTGAAGGGTGTTCGGTGAGCTCTCGGAGGGGCAAGGGATCGAGCGAACACCAGCCAACTTCAGCAGCAAAACTTACCCAGAAATCGTTGTAACCTGACGCATTTCCCTTTCACATCCCAAAGTAATGGCAGACATAGCTGCCGGACCTTAGCAAGCACATATTGGTCTGCCGGCTTGCTAAGGTCGGCACCTCGCTGACTGTATGCCACTACTGGTCCCCCCTCGGACCACTCAGATTATTGTCCTGCATACAAGGTCAGTTCGGTTATAAATCGGATTTTAAATACACATGGCCTTTTATTTTGGAGAAAAACTAAGAAAAATTTGCAAACAACTGAGGAAAAAAAAAAACTAGGACCTAATAGAAAATTATTTTGTTGAAAATGTTGTTGCTGAATGAAATGCTAGAATTATTAAATGAAGGGAAAATGAGTACATTGGACAGTGAGTAGAAAATAGCATTTTGTCCAATACTTAGCTTAACTGCCAGTGGGCTGCCCAGAAAATGGTGAGCAGTGGGTCGATAGTGGGCCGATAGTGGCCTGCTATCGTTTTGCTATCTGGGCTGTTTATAAGCCAAAGCAATAAACGACTTTAAAATACTTTACACTTCAAAACCATGACATTCGATTTGCTGGACTTTCAAGTCACAAGACTAACAAGAACACAAGAGAGGCATTTCACCCTAGTTCTGTACGCTATGCTAGTTATGCTTATATATGTACGTTATGTACCTTCAAGTTCCTAAACATTTTTTGCACTGCAAAGGTTGGATTTCTACCTGATTAGCTCACTGAGTCTGTTCCATTGGAATAATCCACTCCTCTCTGTCACCTACCGTCCTCCTGCAGCAACAGGCCACTTGTTCAACACAGGTGTGATGCTCACCCAAGTGGTGAGTCAAAGTGGGTGAGGACAAGTAAACAGAAAAAGACAGGACTAGAACACAACCTGACAATATGGCAGAATGATCCCATAATGCAGCATGGGGTGACGTCCAAAGCCCATATGCCATACTAAGAATGATCAAAATTCTCACTTTGTCACATCCCACTGCTTTCTTTGGTGTCACACTGAGTGTTTACATGTACTTAATAATCCGGCCATCATCAGATGACGGCAGTTATCTGATAATTATTTCAGTAGCCATGTAAACAGCACATTCCGATTTCTTAGATGGCATTAAGGCTTCGAAATCCAGTTAAGAAATCTGACCCAGACAGCTGGATTTTAGCTCAGTAATTGGGTTTTTAGTGTTTGTATACCCTTACTCTGATTTCTTTCATTTTTCTCCGTCTGCACATGTGCAGCACCCTTGAGATGGAAACATGCAGAAGCCATGCTGAAACCACCTACATGCTTGAGGAATGCCAAAGTTGAATATTTGCCATATTCTAGATGGTGATTATTCACATTTACATTTATAAAGTGATTCAAAATGTATAAAAAAGCAGCAGCATGACATTTCAGTTCTGTTCCATTTACGTCATGTGTTCTTCTGTGAGTTTTTTTAGGTTGCAAAGCAGAAAAACAATTAATGCCGGACTCATGTAGACCCAGAGTCTGATTACCGAAGTGTATGCAAATGTGTTTAACATATTCCTGACAAAACCCAATTTTCTGCGGCTTTCGATTAACTGCATGTAACTGAGCAACTGAAAATATTGCAATAGACAAAAAGTGACATGTAAACCCTCAAATCAGCACCTTTCGGTGATCACAAAGCCACGAGCACAGAGCACAGTGTTGTGCATGGTTAACATGTTAGCAAAGACTTCTCATCATCTGTTTTAAAAGCTGTCGCTCCAAAACAGTTTGGAAAGTGCCACTGCCAGCAGAATGTGGGTGAGAGCGAACTGCAGCTCAAGTCTCTCCGTGTGTACTCGAGAAGGTTTTGTTGGAGCAAAGTCATTTGGGCGTTTAGTGCCTAATTAGCGTAATGCTAGCAGCACCAGCGTTTGCTAAAAGAACATCTGGTTAATTTGATCAAGTGCAAGGTGGAGATGTGTAGCACAGGAACTCTACCCGGCAAACTACCCAGATCCTAAAGTGACAGCCTAAGAAGATGTAATGTGTATAATTGTCTCAAAAGTTACAGCACAGTTGAAAACACTGAGCACGTCGTCTTAATTTACCGCTTACACACTTGACACCAATCATATTGCTGCTTTCAGTTTGACAAATAAGATGCAATCATTTGCAGAATCATGTGGGCTAATTATGTGGAGCGCAACTCAAGCAAAAAATTGCAATTATCCACAAGTGCGAACGAAAAAAAAAAAAAAAAACTTCTAGAATGTCAGAGACTCTCTGACACAAAGGTAATACAGCATTGTTGATAATGTAATTATTGCCAATTTTAGTTTTCTTTTCAGCCATGAAGAGTCAACATAACATTAACGCATTGAATGAATCATTAATTAACCATGCTGTGCAACTGATTCCAAAAGTGCAGCTAGAATATGCTTAACATATTGAGTGGGGCCATATGTACGTTTCAGAAGCCTTGGAACGAGACAGAATGTAAAAATAAATACGCATATCAAGTCTTCTCATTAAAATTTATCATCTGTACACTTGACAGTGAAGTTTAAAGGTAAAGTAAGTAGAAATATATTAAACTTTTGTTGAAACTAAATGTTCTACTACATATTAAATCATCACTCATTGCACTTACATACAATGAAACATAACCTTAACCCAAGCCTGAAACTCTGGTTTTGGTTCTACATTGTGTAAATTCTCACTATCTACTTTATTTGGAACACATGCTTTAGAAGCCCACTCATTGGTCACTTTGTTAGAAATAATAGGCTACAGTCAGTAACTAGACACAAAGTGGTAAGGCTTTCTGGCCTCAATGCAAGCATTTCATGTGATGTTTGTCATTTTCCACTTGTCCTTACATTGAATCAGTCAAAATAAGTGATTCCTACAGGAGGATTACTAATAAAGATGATGTTAAGACACACTTGACTCTTGGGGAATAAAACATGCCAGTTTATACTCTACAAGAATGTGATAGATCATATTCATGCTTCTTACATGACATTTCTTCATACAACTGAATGCAACAGGAAAGAAAAGGACAGTGAAATCTATGCCTGCAGAATAACCCCTGGCTGATTAGACCGTTTGTACCTACCCACACATACACACATACTGTAGAGAAGCTCAAAAGCCCAGAAATGCAGCTTCTTCAGCACACCATATGATCTTGAAGTCTCCTACACAGTGCTTTGCTAATGGCTAAAAACCATCTGCATGTATATTTCCAGCACTGTTTCCAAAGACTCTGTCATTATGTTCTCATTAATGAGCTAAACTTGGACACTTTTCAGTGATTCTATAGAAGGAGAAAGAAAAAAGAAAAGGAAAAATACAGTAGCAGGACAACTATGGCCATTTATACCACAAGAAAAAATTAGGCATGGTGCAGGGAGAAAAATAGGGCAGGAAAAAAGTTATATATTTAATTCTTAAACAAAACTTCAGCAGTGCAACCACACGGATCCTTCATTATTGTGTTTTACACATTTTCTCTGGGAGACAGCTCTGGACTGCAGGCAGGGCAGTCTAGCACCCACACTCGGATTAAGCACAGATAAGGAAGCCTTGCTTTTGCAACACATGCAGAATAAGGCTTGACTTTGTCATGCTGAAATAAACATGGATGTGTCTGACATTGACATTGTCTTGAAGGCAGTATATGTTGCCTCAAAATGTGTTCAGTGTAAAAAGTGCCTTCATAGATGTGCACACACTAATAAACCCCAGTACCATTACAGCCTGCTGGCTTTCAAACTTTACGCTGGTAACAATCTGGATGGTTCCTGTCCTCTTTGGCCCAGAGAAGTTGGCAGCGTTACTGGATGTTGTTGACATCTGAGTCTTACTGTGCATAGTACAGTCTTAGCCTGCATTTGTGCATGAAGCAACAGATGCTTTTTATTGACAACATTTGCCAAAGTATTCCCGAGTTCATTTGGCGATATCCATCACAAAAACATGACTGTTTTTAATGTAGTGCCGTCTTAGGGATCGAAGATCACAGACATTCAGTTGTCGTATTTCGGCCTTATCCTTTATGCACAGAGCTGTTTTTAGATTCCCTGGATGTTTTGATGTTATTATGCACCATAGAGGGCAAAATAGCAGTCACTCACTGAGGAATGTTATTCTTATACTGTTGGATGCATTGCTGGCAAAGTGGTGAGCCACAAACAGTTTAAAAAAAAAAAAAAAACAAGCCAACATGGTAAAGATTACTCATTTTGTCTTTGCACTTTTTTATTGAAATACAGGTCAGAGTAGATTCAGAAATCACTGTTTTTGTTTTTATGTGCATTTCACACACTGTTCTAACTTTTTGGAACTGAGTTTGTATATTCCACTCTAGCAGAAACCATGTGAACATGCTTCTTGTGAACATTTCATCATTAGATCAAAGAAAAATGGCCATGGATATAGGTACTTGCATTCTGTGAGAAACTGTATATATACACTGCTCAAAAAAATAAAGGGAACACTTAAACAACACAATATAACTCCAAGTAAATCAAACTTCTGTGAAATCAAACTTAGGAAGCAACACTGATTGACAATCAATTTCACAGCTGTTGTGCAAATGGAATAGACAACAGGTGGAAATTATTGGCAATTAGCAAGACACACTCAATAAAGGAGTGGTTCTGCAGGTGGGGACCACAGACCACTTCTCAGTACCTTTCTGCTTTCTGGCTGATGTTTTGGTCACTTTTGAATGTTGGTGGTGCTTTCACACTCGTGGTAGCATGAGACGGACTCTACAACCCACACAAGTGGCTCAGGTAGTGCAGCTCATCCAGGATGGCACATCAATGCGAGCTGTGGCAAGAAGGTTTGCTGTGTCTGTCAGCGTAGTGTCCAGAGGCTGGAGGCGCTACCAGGAGACAGGCCAGTACACCAGGAGACGTGGAGGAGGCCGTAGGAGGGCAACATCCCAGCAGCAGGACTGCTACCTCCGCCTTTGTACAAGGAGGAACAGGAGGAGCACTGCCAGAGCCCTGCAAAATGACCTCCAGCAGGCCACGAATGTGCATGTGTCTCCATGAGGATGGTATGAGGGCCTGACGTCCACAGATGGGGGTTGTGCTCACAGCCCAACACCGTGCAGGACGCTTGGCATTTGCCAGAGGACCACCAGGATTGGCAAATTCGCCACTGGCGCCCTGTGCTCTTCACAGATGAAAGCAGGTTCACACTGAGCACATGTGACAGATGTGACAGAGTCTGGAGCGATCTGCTGCGTGCAACATCCTTCAACATGACCGGTTTGGCAGTGGGTTCCTCCTAATGCAGGACAATGCTAGACCTCATGTGGCTGGAGTGTGTCAGCATTTCCTGCAAGATGAAGGCATTGAAGCTATGGACTGGCCCGCCCGTTCCCCAGACCTGAATCTGATTGAGCACATCTGGGACATCATGTCTCGCTCCATCCACCAATGCACGTTGTACCACAGACTGTCCAGGAGTTGGCGGATGCTTTAGTCCAGGTCTGGGAGGAGATCCCTCAGGAGACCATCCGCCACCTCATCAGAAGCATGCCTAGGCATTGTAGGGAGGTCATACAGGCACGTGGAGGCCACACACAATACTGAGCCTCATTTTGACTTGTTTTAAGGACATCACATCAAAGTTGGATCAGCCTGTCGTGTGTTTTTCCACTTTAATTTTGTGTGTGACTCCAAATCCAGGCCTCCATTGGTTAATAAATTTGATTTCCATTGATGATTTTTGTGATTTTGTTGTCAGCACATTCAACTTTGTACAGAACAAAGTATTCAATGAGAATATTTCATTCATTCAGATCCAGGATGTGTTATTTGAGTGTTCCCTTTATTTTTTTTAGCAGTATATATATATATATATCCCTGTTCTGATCCTGGCTGAAACTCAACAGAAGTCCTTTTATTTGCACAAATAATCTTTACAATATAATGCATTGTAGTCACAGTGTTTAGTGGCCTTGTGAAGCTGCACATCCTTGTCAATGTGACTTTATGGACAATAGGATTCCGCTCAGGCAAGGCAAAACAAAGGCTCAAAAAGACGATGCTATGATGAAAAATCTATAGCAGTTGATCTCTCCATTATCAGCCCACAAACGCACTCTTTCATGGCAATAGCTGCAAAGTTGGACCAGCTTTACAGATTGTTGGCAAAATTCTAATTTAACCGGATGATAAACCACAGCACACAACTACATTTCTATCAAAATCTGTACATTCAGAATGTGGTAATAATTCTAAATGATGTTTGTTTGATAGGCATATGAAAAGTGACCATGTTTGATCAAATGTAGTATGTCTGTAATTGTTCTACTGTTAGCATGGTGGTTAGCAACGTGGTATTGTTGCCTAAATTTGATCAGCTAAAACAACATAGTCCAGCAATCATTTTAATCTGGAACATTATCTAGCAATGCAAAGATCATTAAACTGACAGGATTTTTGCAATGTTCCTTAAAACAGTGGTTCTCAAACTAGTCCTCGAATAAACCCAAAACAGACAGTTCATAGTTTTGCTTGTAAATTGGGATTGAGCAGAAATGTGGGCAATTTGGGGGTCCCTGAGAACCATCTTAAGAAGCCACTTTTTCAAAGCATGTCCAGTCTTGCAAAAGTTGCTACAAAATATGTAGGTGGAGCTCTGATGACTCAGGAAAGCAAGCATGATGGTCCAACGGTGAGAACAAGTGTTTTAAACCTGCCTAGTGTTGATTAGCTACGGCAACAGCTAGCATAGCATATGGTGTAATCTGGAATGTTATCTAGCCAGAGATGAGAACAAGTCACTAAGTTGCAAGTAACTAGTAAGTCTCAAGTCTTCATACTCAAGGTCCAAGTCAAGTCCCAAGTCAAGATAGTCGAGTCTCAATTCAAGTCCCAAGTAAGTACAGGTGAATGTAGAGTCCCAAGTCAAAAGGCCTAATCATCGAGTCCTAAACAAGTCAGTGTGCATTCTTCAGCTAATTTACGGCCAGAACACTGAATAACGGTAACAGTACTACAGCCTTTTCACGTCATGATGCTCGAGTCAGAGTCCGAATCACTGGTGTTCAAGTCGAGTCCCAAGTCTTTCTCGAATTTCTCGAATCGAGTCATGAAATTTGTGACTCGAGTTAGACTCTAGTCCAAGTCATATGAATGGAATGTTTGCCAACGTTCTTTGTCCAAATTCACAGTAGTTGCTAGGAAAGAATGCATTTGTTTAGACAGTAATGCAAAAATGGTGGTCCAATGGAGGAAGAGTGTTCTAAGGCTTCTAGCTGTGTCGGCCTGTGTTTGACTTAAGGCCATGGCTATGGGGAAACTTGCCCTCCATAGAAAGATCTTCCTTCTTTTACGTTGCGTTGTTATGTTTATTGTTGAAATCACAATATGCATATTATATTTAGTTTTTCCCTTATAACTCTTCCATCCTCCAATCTTTAAACAGAGTTACAGCTGTGTCCTACTAACAAAAGTTGACGATCGTATGTCTTTTTCAGTTCTGCATATGTAATATGATAATGCACTGTATTGTGGTACAAAGTATACAATACCAGGTTACGGTGTTATATCATGAAATATTTGTATTGTTCACCTCTAGGTTATCAGTTATTTTTCTGGATGTTTTAAAGCAAACTGCTCACATTAATGTTGGTGATTATTGAGTAAATGTGTATTGGCCTTTAGGTTACATAAAACAGTCAATATGTTCCTCCTTAAGATGGTAAAACAAAACCAGTAAGAGGAACTTTATAACATCATAAGAATGAAAAGATTGTTTGGGGGGTGGACAATTTTACAATGTGCTATCATAATCATGATCATATGAGACATTCCAAGACATTTCCTGAACATGCCATGGAGATCACCAGTACTTCTGTAACACTAAGCAACTGTATCATAAGAAAGACAGACTATCAATTATGTAAAGCCTGTAAACAACAACAACCAGTGTATAGTAACTGTACAAGCTGCTTAGTAATAAGTGGCTGATTAGATGTCCGTCCACAGTGACATCTTTTTGTTTTATCCACTCATTTTTGGGTGATTTATTTTTTTCTTCTGTTTCTTCTGAATAAGTTTTTACGTTTGCAAAAATAGTTCTTGGAGTTTTTATCGGCAGTTTTTAGATAGGTACATACTTTATTGCTCCTGAAGGAAATTGAGCAAAAAATGGCTCCATTTAAACATGGCACTAGTGTTTCGCTGGAGCATTTTGATCATTGCATCTTGTATGCAAACAACAGGGGATTTAAAAAAAAAAAAAGAAACAAAACCCAGACATTGTGACACACACAGCATATCGTTACATGTATTGTTAAAGTGTTACAAAGTTATATTTACAGTTCTAAATGATGTTTTATTGGTTTTCTAAGTGAAAATACATATTTTTCAGCTAATTTTGAGCTTAATTTCTACTTATTTGCTTAACAAACTGGAAATCTCAATGATTCCAATTCAGCCTCACTCTACCTGGTTCAAAATCTTAGAGTCCATTATTTCCAAATTTTAGTGGAAAAATAAACCACCCAGAATCAAATTAGTTACATTACAGAAGCACAGAACTCAGGGAGGCCTCAAAGCCCCCAATTTCCAACAATATTTCCTAGCAAATCAATTACAACAACATCATGAAATGGATAAAACCTAATCAAACAGATGAATTATGGAGAGCAGCAGAACAAGCTTCAAGTAATGAAATACAACTCTCAGACTTCCGTTCATTAGTACAACACTCAAACGCCACTCCTGTTTCAAAAATCCAATGATAGCCTCAACACTGACAGCTTGGTGGAAACTACACAAGATCACTGACGCTACAATTTCACCCTCCAAACATTCACCCATATGGCGCAACCCCGACTTTCCTGCCACCAAAAACACAACAACTTTACACAAATGGAAAGTCAAAGGTATTACACACTTACATCACATTCTACAGAATTAAAACTTTGTAACCATTTCACATCTAACCCAGGTATACGGCATTAAGAGTAACCAGTTTCTGGAATATCATCAACTTAGATCCATATTAAACTGAAAAATTAAAAACAAAAAAGATATGCTAGAACTAAGTCCAGAAATTTCAGAATTCCTAAACATCTCCTCCTTAAAAAAAAATTCAATCTAAAATTTATAAATTCCTTCCAATTTTTTTTTTCACTCCTGTATTCCCCCTTGTAATTTTTGTTTGCCAGTATGTTTGCAATTTGTTGTCCTCCCTCTACACGATGGCAGCATATACTAAGAATTTTAATATACTAAGAAATTTGCTATATCAGAAATAAAGAAAAATTGGTCCTCCGAAGAGGGGTGGCGGCGGCGGGATTTAGAAAAAAGAAAAAAAAACAAACTGGGAAAAAATTCAATTAAGAAAATGTAATCCTTTCTTTCACTCAGAAACATGTAATTTGACAGTCTAATCTGAAAAGAATTCTTTTAATAAAAAATAAATAAATAAATCAAAACCAAACCAGCATTTACTTTTCTTCCAATCCACCCAAACATCAGCATAATCCCACACTCATACAGACAACTCGGTCATCACCAATCAGAAAAACAGTTTTTCACCTATTCCATTTACAGATCCAGTATCAGCAAGAAAACAGCAGCATTTTACAGAAATCCCATTTACATCCATTACAGACGTCCAACTGCTCCGCTTCAAGCCAAGCCGGTATCGACTCTGGACCACTGACGTGCAGGTATTGAGCTTTTAGTCCATTTCCTGAGTCATGTTACTAAACACTCACATTAACATCGGACAAAGGCCATTGATTACTGCCATACAGGGTTGTCTGTGTTGATTAGTCGTCTGAAAGAGCAAGGCCACTCTCTTTACGCTTCATATAATTACTGTTTCTCTTTGACTGTGCAAGCTGGTTTGAATATAAGCCGGAGGAAGAGGAGGTTCGATAACGGACTGTTTAAAGGCATTTCAATGCAAATTGGCACCACAAGCAGGTGACTGGAGGCTATTGGAGACAAAAGGAGACAGAGAGAGTGTTGGGGTTGCATGATATCATCCTTACACCACATGCGATTGATCAGACAAGACCAGTTTGATATGAGCTATGACATTAACACAGCTAACAAATCCTGGAAGCTGATACCAATTGGCACCAATCAGCATCACACACTTGCCTTGGTACAAAGTGTGAACAACATTCACAAGTGAATTGGACTTTTACTGCTGTTCCTAGCAGTGCAACCCACTTCTGCTCCATTTTGTAGTCATTTTTATACAGTTTATTAAGATTTTTCTGAAGGAACCAACAGGATGATGATTAGCATCCCCATTAGAACAATAGTTTTTTTTTGTTTTGTGACATAATTTGAAAATATAGTTGCCCACTGCGTAACAATTTCAAGATTAATGGATTAACAGAAAAGTCCCAAAATGACTTGCAGTAAGATTTTGTTTTTTGGTTGTTTGGTTGGTCCATTAAAAGTTCAGAAGGCTTGTCCTTCTCTGGTCAAGCTATCATTTTAGAGATATGAGGATTCTGTCCAACAGCGATGTTATCCATACGTTAGGAAATGAAAGAAGGAGGAGACACAGAAGACAAACTGCATCCCATCAAATGCCCCTATTAATTTTATGTAATTAGAATTATTATATACACTCACTGAGCTGTTAATTTCGCACACCTACCTTGTGTCGACATTCATTGTCCATTCTATCAGCTCCACTTACCATACAGATGTACTTTGTAGTTCTACAATTACAGACTGTAGTCCATCTGTTTCTCTGCATGCCCCCTTTCACCCTGTTCATCAATGGTCAGGACCCCTACAGGACCACCATAGAGCAGGTACTATTTGGTTGGTGGATCATTCTCAGCACTGCAGAGACACTGACGTGGTGGTGGGGTGTTAGTGTGTGTTGTGCTGGTACGAGTCAAGCAGACCAGGCAGCACTGTGGGGGGTCCTGACCTTTAAAGAACAGGATGAAGGGAGGATAACAAAGTATGCAGAGAACCAGATGGACTACAGTCTGTAATTGTAGAACTACAAAGTACATCTATATGGTAAGTGGAGCTGATGAAATGGACAATGAGAGTGGAAACAAGGAGGTGTACTTAATGTCATCAGTGACTGTAAGTTAAGAAATAAAGTATAAATAAAGGTAAAAGTAGCTGAACCTCTGGTTTATACCGATTTAAAATACAATCCATCATGACAAACCCTGCCCCCTTCCTCAGGACCCTCAAAGTGGAATAAAAGTCTACAGAAAACATAATAATAATAATAATAATGTTCCAGTATGAAATATTTTCTGATTTAGAATGGCAAGTACTCAACTTCTGTCCATGTTTTGTAGATAACAGTATGTGATACAGTGTCATACACCAGTTGAATGCAATGGTTTGAACGCCCCTGGTCAAATGACTTGTTTTGCCAACACATCCTCTACAGAGAACACATTTTGGCACATTTTAATGTACAATTATTGTTTGATAAATGTAGCATATAAAAGACAAAAGAATTGGGGCAAGAATTTTTTCCCCTGTATGTTAAGCTCAAATACATAACAAATGTGCACTGAAATATACGACACTATATACACATCTTTGGGCCCTCAGGCGGCACTGCACTGAAAACAGGCATAATTCTGTACTGAGAAATTACTGCATGGGCTCAGGAACACTTCCAGAATTCATTGTCTGCTAACACAGTTTGCCATGCAATCCACAAATGCAAGTTAAAGCTGTATCATGCAAAGAAGAAGCCATATGTCAACACGATCCAGAAATGCTGCCATCTTCTCTGGGCCAATGATCATTTAAAATGGAAAACTGTTCGGTGGTCAGATGAATCAAAATTCGAAATTCTTTCTGGAAACCACAGACACTATGTCCTGTGTACTGAGGACAGGGACAATCCAGGTTGTTCTCAGCGCACAGTTCAAAAGCCTGTATCTCAGATGGTATGGGGTTGCATTAGTGTCTATGGCAAGGGCAGCTTAAACATCTGGAAAGGCTCTATCAAAGCTGAACAGTACATAGAGGTTTTAGAACAACGTATGCTCCCATCCAGACAACGTCTCTTTCAGGGAAGGCCTTGCATATTTCAGCAAGACAGTGCTAAACCACATACTGCATCCATCACAACAGCATAGCTACGCAGAGTCCAGGTGCTGAACTGGCCTGTCTGCAGTCCAGACCTTTTGGCACATCTTTAAACGAATAATCTGGCAAAGAAGACCGAGTCTGAATCCTACATCAGACAAGAATAGGGCAACATTCCTCTTCCAAACTCTAGCAATTGGTCTCCTAACTTCCCAGACGTTTACAGACAGTTGTTAAAAGAGAGGATGCTACACAATGGTAGACATGGCCCTGTCCCAATTTTTTTTAAGATGAGTTGCTGTCATCAAGTTCTAAATGAGTTCATAGTTTTAATGAAATGGTAAAATGTCTCACTTCTCTGTACTCATTTCCACTTCAAATCAACAAGACTTGTCATTTGATGGCAGGGTGTTCAAACTTGTATGTACAACTGTAATCAAATCTATTTGAGGCTTCTTAACAACGTGATATCCTGATTGTTTATAACGCTAATAAATAGGCTTCCATTACTTAGCTATGTTAGCCTCATAGCTCCAGAGCAAAGCAGACTTCAGACACCTCACATGTCTTAGTTTATACATTTAGGGAAAAGCAGAAAAACAATGTCAGTTACACTCTCCAGCAGAATATTTCTATCACCAGACTGAATACTGGGTGCAGTGCTGTACGAACTGTGTGCCTGCAAAAACACCATTCAAACAGTACCAGAACCTGGGCATCGTTGCTGCAGCGTAAGAACGTTACCATGAAGTGAGATAAAAATGATCCTGTTATGGAACACCTCTCAGATGTGGACGAACATGGTTTACTCTTCACGATCAAATGTAGTCTCAATGCAGCTCGCACATAAGCATGAAAACACCTCGCAGCTTTCTCCCTGAGGCACAGTGCAGGTGTGTGTGTGCGGACAAGGCCGTAGCAGATATAGGACAGATGGCAAGTGGACGCAAGCCTGCGACCCTCTCCTTGTCCTCCATCTGGGTGTTTTTCCCAGGTAGGGAGCAGAGCAGCACCACAAAGAGCAGCCACATCAAAGAGACCAACAATATGGCCGCTCATGAAAGACCGCAGTGGTTTTACTTAAGCCGTGGTCAAGAGAGGACGCTTTCTCTCTGTTTGCCTGCCAAGGCAGCCGGTGGCATTACCTTTTTCCAGCAGACCAGAAAGAGAGAGAGAGAGGGACGGAGAGAGAGAGGGACAGAGAGACAGACAGAGAGAGAGAGAGAGAGAGAGAAAGAGAGAGAGAGAGAGAGAGAGAGAGAGAGAGAGAAAGAGATGTTGTCACTACTGTTGTAATTGTTTCATATTAGGTTGTTATGGTTACGGCCATTGCTTGCTGCCTTCTGCTATTATTATTGTGGAATATGTTTTAGGTTCAGCTGCAAACACTGAAACTACAAAACATGACCTTTCTGGCAATACTTTGCTTCACACACAGGGTTAGGAGGGTAACTTTAAAATGTATTTCAGCACAGATTAGTGTTCAACCTGTTAAGACACGCAATCTGTAAATAAATCCAAAGAATTATTATATTTATTTGGCATTTGAGGTGTTTATATACTCACTCTACTCAACAATCTGATTAAAAATCTCTGTTTACATGCATGCTAGAAGTAAGTCAATCCAAACTCACGAGCATGCATAGTGCACCACTTAGTGTACAATGAAAACCAGCTTCACGTCCGGTCAGAGTGAGATGAGCAGCAGTGAGCAGTACTTGTGTTTTTAATTACTTTAAAGTGATGTCAGCCTCAGGAAAAACATTTCACATGTCCTTATTAAAGAAGGCCGAGAGAAAGATGTCGTGTTCTGAGACACATAAGCTGGACGCCCATCCCATGGCTGTCTTTTAAAGCTCAAAGCATAAACTTCATCTGCTCTGCAGACCAGTTTCTGCTCCCACCATGTTGAACGGTATAAACGTTCGCTATGACATGACTCACAGAGCTTTCCAACTAGGAATGCAATTAGATACAGGCATTTAGATGCTTATTACCCTTCTATTTAACAGATTATTTACAGGATTACCCACCTCATTCAGATACAAATTGCATTCTGAAGGCCTCCATCGGACTCATCTAGTCCAACTGATGTGTCTATAAGGACGTATTCTATTCCGATTGAGCTATTAATCAGATTATCAACAGATTATCAGGCTGCCTGTAAATGTGGCCAATGTGCCTCCTGGCAGCCATATGGAAAGTGTTCCTCCAGAATAGCCCATCTTCTCTTATCTCATCGTCTACATGCTTCTTAATGGTGTGTTTGGTGTTGCTCTGATTACCTCTATCCGTCTTGCTGCTGGTCATCCTCTCCTACCTTCAACTGTTCTAAGCATAACTGTCTTTTCCAATGATTTGGTTCTAACTAGCTTCAGTCTGGTTAGTGGCTTTTTGAGGGACATGTGAGGTTTAATTTGATCATGGATCCTTGCAAAATTCAAAGCCATTACCATTTTCCTGCCTTGCTTTTTCCACATCCATAAAAAAAACACAGAAAACAGCATAGCCTGGACAATTCTGGTCTTCGTTTGAATAGATACAATCGCATTCGAAGGTCCTTTTAAGCTCCTTCATCTTTCTTCTGCAGAGTGCCAAACAGTTTTTTTTTGTGTGTTAATAATTAATGTGGGCAAAAGTCCACCACTTCCACACCTTCACTGTTAACTGTAAAGTTAGCAGTCTCTCCCATTTTCATAACCTTTGTTTCCTACATACTGAGATCAAGACTCATCTTTTCACTCTATTCTTTACATTTTTTGTAAAAGCCTTCAGTCAGTCCTGACTGGACTGGGCTGGACTGAGCTGAACTAGACTGGACTGAATTTGGCTGCAGTGAATTGAGCTAAACTGAATTAACGTGGTGTGAACTGAATCAATCAAATCAAATCAATTTGAAGCTAGACGGATCTCATCACAGCTCAGCCAAACTGAAGTGAAGTGAACTGAGCTGGACTAAACTGAATGGAACTTCACTGATTTGAGAGAACTGATTTGTACTGAATTTAATCAATTAAAATGAATTTGAAATGGACTGAATTCAGTTTAAATTACTTGATGCAAACTGGACTAAACTTGAGTGAATTTTAAGGGAAGTGAATTGAATTGAAATGCAATCCATAAAGACACCGTCATGTCAATAAGGATATCTTGAATCAAACTGAATTGAATGTAATCAAACTAAACTGAATTCAATCAAGTTAAAACTGCACAGGCCTCCCTCAACTGAACTGGACTGAACTTGACTGCACTGGATTGGACTGGATGAAACGGAACTGAATTGAAGTGACGTAAACTAAACTTCACTGAACTGAGAATTAAACTTCAGCAAAAATAATGAATACAATTCAACTAAAGTGAAATGAATTTGAAGGAACTGGACTGAAGTGGCCTAAGAGAGGTGCTATTATACTCTATTTGCGATCACCACTGTTGAATACGTTCAGCTACACAAAGCTATGTATAAAGATACAGATATGTATATAAAAATATATTGAATCAAATTGCATTGAAAAGAATTATACTAAACTGAACTGAAATGAATTAAACTTAAATGAACTGAATTGGACTAAACCGCACAGAAGTTAATTCACTTTAACTGAACTAATCTAAACAGAATGGAAGTCAACTGCATTGAGCTGAATTGCATTGTACCTGCTATTACTACTATTTAATATGTTCAACTACAAACAGTGCCAATAAAGATACAGTCATATCAATAGGGATATTAAAATACAGGGCTGAACTGAATCATGCATGTTCTTATTACTGTTTGTAACTGCTGTTATTACTGTTAGATGTCCAGCAACAAACTGTACAATGTTCGCTTCCTATGCTTTAGTAATTGTACTCAATGTCTTCATCCCAAGAAAGCTTGAACTGAACAGAACCAAACCAAACCAAGAGAAAAACTACCTAAATCTAAAGTTACAGAAGAACACATCCAGCAGAAACTGCAGAGTCGTTGCTCTGCTGGCAAGCTGTGCAGAGGAGCTTGTTTTATGATCAGAAACAAAACACTGCATCCAAACTCTGCAAGATGCAAGGCTCCATGTGCAACTGCATCAGCAAACCAAGGTGTCATGTAGAGCACGCATCTATTATCTCCAAGACAAATCACAGGTGTGTTCCTGTCCACAACTCACAGGACCACCGCAGAGAAGACCAACAGCTCTCAATCTGCCACGGGTGCAGCAGGCTCACATTTCAGTCTTAGTCACAAAAACACTGAGTGAACTTTTTGTCAAAGAGGAAAGTTTCATGGTGGTTATGCGTTTACCTGGTGTCCCATTTCACATATATTTGCAATATGAAGTGAATGTAGTACCATCCTCAAGCTATCACCTTTAATCACCTATGGATATCACCTTTAATAAAACCTTGCTTGGGGTATGTTCCATTACAGACATATCCCAATTGATATATATTAATATATACACGTACCAGGCATACTAGTATGACCACCTCCTTGTTTCTATGCTCAGTGTCCATTTTATCAGCTCCACTTACTATATAGGTGCAATTACAGACTGTAGTCCATCTGTTCCTCTGCATACTTTGTTAGCCCCCTTTTTACCCTGTTCTTCAGTTGTCAGGACCCCCATGGACCCTCTCAGCACTGCAGTAACACTGATGTGGCCGTAGTGTATTAGTGTGTGTTGGGCTGCTACAAGTGGATCAGACACAGAGTTTTTAAACACTGTCCACTCACTGTCCACTCTATTAGACACTCCTACCTTATCAGTCCACCTTGTAGATGTAAAGTCAGAGATGATAGCTCATCCGCTGCTGCAGTTTGTGTTGGTCATCCTCTAGTCCTTCGGTCACAGGACGGTGTTGGCTAGATATTTTTGGTCGGTGGACTATTTTCAGTCCAGCAGTCACACTGAGAACTGCTGTGTATGATCTACTCATACCAGCACAACACACTAACACACCACAACACACACTAACACACCACCACCACATCAGTGTTACTGCATTGATGAGAATGACCCACCACCCAAATAGTACTTGCGCTGTGAGGGTCCATGGGGGTCCTGACCACTGAAGAACAGGGTAAAAGGGGGCTAACAAAGTATCAGAGAAACAGATGGACTACAGTCTGTAATTGTAGAACATCAAAATGCACCTATATATTAAGTGGAGCTGATAAAATGGACAATGAGTGTAGGAACAAGGAGGTGGTCATAACGTTAGGCCTGATCGGTGTATACCCCATACAGTTATGAACATTTTGCAATTATCTTATGTTGTCCTTGTTTGTAGACTTGTATCCTGTATTGTCCATTTACGTAAGCAGTAATTTCACCAATTCCTTATACATGCCAGTGCAATTCAAGATACAGTATATTTATATAGTGACTTTTTTACAACAAGCATTTTCACAAAGCCGGGCAAGAGCAGAGCAAGGCCATCAGTGGCAAACAAAAACAGGAAGAAATCTTAAGAGGAATAAAAGCTCAGAAGGAGAAGACGTCCTCCTCTCATGGACAGGGGAGAGCAAAACAATACCACAACACAAGAGCAATGTGAATAAAAATATAGAACTGACTGTGAATATACAACAGTGGAGACAGGGTAAGCAAAAGAAACAAGCCTATGAATAGGCTACATGAAGAACTTCCTAAGATTGAGTAACCTCATCCAGGTCCACAGTGTTATTGTCACTGGTGAAGTACCAATAACAATAATTTTATGCCCTGTAGGTTCTTCCAACAATATTCATGGACCACATGTAATCAGATGAGGCTAGCCAAATTTCAGCTAAACTCTGATGCATCTCCATCATACTGTTGATTTTTACAAGCAATAATTTTGCCATTATGAAGAGAACCTGTTGACTCACCACACATAATAGAAATCATTGGGTAGTTGTTAAATTCTGTCAAAGTAAACCAACATAAAGTGACGTAGTAAGATAGTTAGACCACCATGAGCTGCCAGAACAGCATCAATGCAGCTTGGCATAAGTTCAACAAATGTCTAGAGATGTGCTGGACAAATGCAACACCATTCTTCCAAAAGATACTTCCTCAAGGGTTGTTTTGATGAGGGTAATGGAGAACTCAATCCAACATGTTGGTCCAAAACCTTCCATAGGTGTTCAACTGGGTTGAGATCTGTTGACTGTGAAGGCCACATCATTTGATGTAGATCATTCTCATTCTCATCATACCATTCGGTGACTCCTTGTGCCTGTGAATGGGCGCATCAATCTGGAAGAACCCACTCCCAAAAGATCCCCCCAAAATAACAGACCCCCTCACTGTAGGGCTCAGGTAGGGCTGGGCGATGAAACAATAACAATATTAATTGCAATACAACTTTTCCTCGATAGAGCGATAAGAGATGTTCGATAAAGTTTTGATATAATACACCATTCCCACACTTCCATATCCAGCGACTGCCCTGGTGGCGTTTTCTACCACAAGGAAAGCGACGATACTCTGCTGCATGCTGTAACCAGGAGAGGGTGCACTTCCATGTTTTTCGACATTATTAGAGAAGGAGGGGCGATGAGTAAAATTAAATGTTTAGCAACATCTGAAACATAGAGTTATACATTCCCTGTCTTAGTGGAGCGATCAGCGATGTGTTCTCCTGTGACCAAGTGTGAGTGACGAGATAAGTGGTGTAACTGTGCTGACCTACAGTGAACTCACCTCTTTCTGTACATCCTAACAAGCTGTAACAGTGTTGAATCACACATGCTCATAACTACAGCACTGTTACAGCACTCAAAAAGTCATATTCAAGTATTAGTGCATTGCCAAGCAACAAAACCTGAAAGAAAGAAGTGGGTTTGTGCGAGTTACAGCCCTGATTTACACAAAAGTGAACTGAGGAAGCTGTGAGGTATTGGAGAGCGAGAGAACGCTATCAATCTAGACTTGCTGTTTTTAGCAGCTGGCTAACTTGAAGCAGCACTCAGTCAATCACACAACACGGCAAAATGATGATAGCATAGATCAAACGAGACACAAAAGCAACAATTTCAGTTTAAACATACCTAAAAGGACAATCCATATCAAATGATATGAATTTTATTTATCGTGATAACATTTTTGGCCATATCGTCCAGCTCTAGGCTCAAGCATTCAGGCCTCTACCATTCCCTTGGTGTATGCTGCACATGCACTCGCCCACTTGTGGAGAATATGGTGAAGGATCATCTGACCAGATCACATCTCTGTAGACCACTGCACTCTTTAATATGCATTTTTCTTATTATACATAATGAGGGGATTTACACACTCCAGCGCTACTATGACATCTCTGTCAATGGAGTGAACAGTCTGGTCACATCCTGCATTGACATTCTCAGACACCTGAGGAACAGATGCTCTTCTGCTTTTCCTTACATACTGTACTAATTCACAAGCATCAGAGTCACTGAACTGAACTAAACCAGGGTTCCTGATGTCTCTTTCATTGATCTAAACGCAGATGTCACTTTGGTCGCAGTTCCTACTGAAACGCTGTCCAGTTCACCAGTCTTTGTGACTGAAACTGCTTCCATCTGTGTTCTGATAATGAACCCTCTTTCAAAGTCACTTAGCTCTTTTCTTCTTGCCATTTTCTCTTTGAGGTCAACCAGACCTGCTCAGAATTCAACCAATGCCACAGAGTATAGTAGGATGTCAACTGCTTAGTGGCATCATGCAGCTCACTTGTGTGGAAGCACCTGTATTCGTTATTTTCTTTACTCATTTATTCAGGTATTTCCATTAATTCATCACCTATCTGTATGCGATTATATAAAAAAAATTGCTACATTACAATGTTGCCTTAATATTCATTTTACATCTTTTTATACTAATATCTTTCAGTAATTTCTTATTACACAAAAAATGATTACATGATGCTGAGTGAGCCATATTTTTGAATGGATGAAAAAGGATGAATAGTTGTTTTTCTGACTGTATGATGCAGATTATATTAATAACCTCCATAGAAAAGCATTACAGTGCATCATCTACAGGCTGCACCCTGGAAAAACAGCTTTAAAATAGCTCACCAGGAGAGAGTGTGACCACATACAAGCTTTTTTTTTTGTTTATTAAAACTACTTATTTCACTTTTATCATCATTAAATATATGTACTTATTGTAGAATGAGGAAAACAGATTTGTTGCCCTGAGGCAACATCATGCAATTTTTTGTAGTAATTTTTATGGTCACACTTTATTTAAATGGTCCCTTATAGAGGGATTATTTGCAAATTAGGATTAGGTTTAAGTTTGGGGATGAAGCTAAGATTAGAGTCAGTTTTAGTGCTAGCAAATATTAGGTTCACTGTTAGTTACAAAGTAAAACTACCAAAATAAAACGCTGCACTTTTTGAGGCAAAATGATTGTCCCTAGTAGGGGTGGGGGGGAAATCGATTCTTAGATGCATCGCAATGCAGACATGAATGATTCTGAATGGATTCACAATTTTAAAAATCCATTTTCTGAATTTTTAAATTTTTGATGTAATGTTGATGGAAAGTAAAAGGCAGAACTTGGAAGTGCGTAAGTGCAGTCTGTGGAGGCACATAACAAAAACACAACTGGATGAGCGAGATATCCGACCGGCTCCCTCTGCATTAAAAGCCAGGTTAGGTCAGGAGTCACCAACCCAAATATTAAAGATAGCCATTTTGTCCTTTCAACAAAAATCAAAGCACCTTGGGAGCCACAAGATTTAATGTCCAGTATGACTCAGTGTGTGCTGATGTCCTAGTATAGGCTAAAAATATAAAGAAAAACACAGACTTACTTTGCTCTGCTTTAAGCTTTAGCTCAGCTATAACCGCTTTCCTCCCGTCTCCGCCAGAAAACTTTTCCTCAGAAGTAGAGCAGTTTCTTGTAAAATGTCGTCGTCACTTTTTATTCTCCAGCTTCTCGTTTGAATTTGCCCATTCTACCTTAAATTCTGCCTGAGGCACAACTACTGGTGTTTGCCAGTCTCTTGTTGCAGTTTTAATGTACTAGAAACCAACTGCGGTTCTCATAAATGCAAATAAGTCCACTGGTCTCCAAATGTTTGTCTTAAATCTCTTTCTTTGTCTCTTCGTTCACTACTAACTTGGTGAGACTCTGCATTGGTATGTGACCTGCAGTCTGCACGCCAACCTTCAGGGTTATAGGGTGGTGAATTATCAGCATTTAAGACCATGTACTGTTAAAACAGCGTTAGAATCTGGACAAGGGCCATACTATATGCAAGTTGATTCACACTAAACTAAAATATTTTGGAAACAACAAACATTAGAAACCATATTACGTTTCCACCCGTTTTCCGTCCAGTTGTAGTTGCTGCCAACCAGAGGACCATTGAGCATGCGATGTCAAAGCTTCCACCCATCGGAAAGGGCAAAGCGAATTACAAAGTCTATCACAATTTATATTGCCATGGATTTGCGTCCGTTCTCAGTCTTTGAGAATCAGGGCTTTCGCGCTGTGTTGCACACTTTGGAGCAGAGATACAGTGGGATACTGACACAACAACCCCCCCAACCCTACAACGAGAGCAAAACCGAAGTTATGAAATCACAGAAGAAAACAAGTAGGACAGCTGTAACGTGATCTGCGGACACCCAATGCCAACGAACTGATGTCACAGTAACAGTGCATTTTATCACTGAGATGAGTGGCAGCAGTGTCTCATGTGCTCCAAACAAGAGCAGTGAATGAGAGCCATTTGACTTGCCACATGATCCAGTTTACTTGCCACATCACTTCCATTTGTTTTATTAATAAAAGATATTGGAAGTAAATGCATTATGGATCATTACAAATACTTTGCTTTACAACTACCAAGGGCTCACAAACTGAGAAAAACTAAATCCTCTATAGAATATAAAAAGATGCATTAAGATGCATCGATAATCGTTTTATAACGATTCGAATCGTAACCGAATCGAATCGTGAGGTGCCTAGAGATTCCCACCCCTAGTCCCTGGTAACTGTCGGCAGTTAAAGAATACTAAACTATCACCTTAAAAGACAACGACGTTACAGAAACACCCTCATCAAAACGTGGCAAAGCCATTCAACTAGGCCTACCAGACAAAGTGCCTCACAAAGTGCTTCACTCTCCCAGAAATCCTTTATTTATTCTTAATACCACTACAATGGCGAGGGGATTCCTTGTCCGAGTAAACTGCACTAAAGCCAGCACTGCTGTGCATTTAACATGAAGGCTCGAGCTGTGGGCTGCGATTACGGCTACAAAACGATAGTCTGGTGAGCTTTCCGACCTTCTGGCCCAGTCATAACGATCCTAGCAGAGGGGGAGGGCATGTATGTGGGGCTGCTTAAGGGATGGCAGCTATTTTACGTCCTCCCTGAGTACAAGCGAAACCTTTTAGTAGGAGCCAGGCAGCTCGAGTAAGTGTGTCAACACACCGAATTGTTCAGGCAGCACACTGGGGCACCTTGATACTTTTTCTTCTTTTTTTCCCCCTTCTCACCCCATCTTGGATGTCAGCTCAAGTCATGTAGAAATGATTACTTTTTTTCCCCCGTTTCAAGCCAAGGATTTACAGTACCGGTCAAAAGTTTGGACACACCTAATTCAAAGTGTGTTTTTTTTTTTCTTTTCCAGACATGGTGAAAGACCCAAAGGCTTATGGGCTTATGTATAAACCTTTAAAATGTACCTCTAAATACTCTAAATTCTATGTACTTTTGGGTGCACCACTTGCTGACATAGGCATTTGCCCACATGCAGCTTGTACATCTCAGTTGAAACGCATTGCCAATTGAATGGGACCTGTTGGAGTAGCTCTGTAGGGGGTAACAACCTATGTTAAAAAATCTATGTTATAGTGCTATAAACACATAAATCTCTACTCCACAATGTGTCCTGTATTAGTGCTGGGCATTTGACATTGGGATGTCCCCTTCCTCTTTTTCTCTCTTGAATTTCTTCCTTTCCCTGCCTTCTGCTTTGCCTTTTGTCTCATATGAGGATGTAGGCATCAGATTCTGCCTCATGTATAATCTTTATTAATCCTACATTTTGAATGCATGAAAAATCTCCAGGTTTTTACATGTTTCCGTGCTCATTTATCAGCATTTGTGCTGTATCATATTTTGCTGATGGTCAATTGTAGGGTGAATTGCACTCATGCACATATTGTTAACATCACACCGCGTGTTCCATGCAGTGTATTAGTACACTAAGCTTATTCTTTCATATACTTTTGATGTATGAGGAGAGAGGAAGAACCAGAATAACCAGAATAAAACCCTCAAAACAGACACATGATATAGTTTCTTGGTCTCCTGGTTACACAGGTTACCCTATGGTCAACACACCCAAGGCTAAGCATCAGGGGTTTTAAAGCCCCCCAGCACTGAGCAGTGGAGGAGTGGAACAGCTGAACCGAAGAAAAAGCTTAGGAATATATGGGTGAATGAAGCCCATTGTTCTTCACGTTCTACATATTATTAACCTACAGTCAAAACGTCGTAACATGTATTTGCCCACAGCGTTCAAGCTAGAGCCACAAAACTTTGTACAATTGTAGACCTTATAACAAAATAAGTTGTTCGTTGAACCAATCTGATGCACGGTTTTCATACAGCACTCAACACCCTGAAATTGAGTCGGTCTTCTTATAAACCGCTTATTCTACCACAGTCATTCTACGCTATGTGGCCAAATGTTTGTGCTCTATTCTTATATCACCATGAGACCAAGTACAACACCGTAGCAAATACATACCATACCTTAGCATAGCAACCACCTGGAACACCTCAGAAATATAGCTTGATTTTCTCAAAGATGCAAGGTTTAAGTATAGTTTATCTAAGGTGCGTTTTTGGTATACCAGGTCTAGCGTGTTGTCAGAAGTCCCATTTTCTCTATTATAGTTACACTATATTTCCAAAAGTGTTCACTCACCCATCCAAAAAATTGAATTCAGGTGTTCCAATCACTTCCATGGCCACAGGTGTATAAACCCAAGCACCTAGGCCTGCAGACCGCTTCTACAAACAGTGAGAGAATGGGTCGCTCTCAGGAGCTCAGTGAATTCCAGCGTGGTACCGTGATAGGATGCCACCTGTGCAACAAGTCCAGACATGAAATTTCCTCGTTTCCACTGTGGAGGATTACAAATATCTGGGTGTTATATTGACAATAAACTGGACTGGGCTAAGAACACTGATGCCCTCTACAGGAAGGGCCAAAGTCGTCTCTATTTTCTGAGGCATCTGAGGTCCTTCAACATCTGCCGTACTATGCTCTGGATCTTCTATGCGGCTGTGGTGGCGAGTGCTATCCTCTATGCTATTGCATGCTGGTGAAGCAGGCTGAGGGTGGCAGACGCCAACAGACTCAACAAACTGATCCGCAAGGCCGGTGATGATGTGGGTGTGGAGCTGGACTTGCTGACGGCCGTGCCGGAGAGGAGGATGCTGTCTAAGCTGAAGGCCATTATGGACAATGGCTCCCACCCACTCTACAACGCGGTGATGAGACACAGGAGCTCATTCAGTGCAAGACTCATTCTACCAAAACGCACCACAGAGCGCCACAGGAAGTCATTCTAACCTGTGGCCATCAAACTCTATAACTCCTCCCTCAGTGTGTGATTCACAAAACTCAATACCAAACTGTTCATATGTGCAATAACAACAACTGTGTGTGCAATAACTCAGAGAGACACTAACTTAATTTAAATAATTTAAATAGTTGAACTGCTTTATACCAGATGTTTCATATTTATTATCACAATCACCGCCACTTTACTGTATTCATAAGTACTTAAATCTCGTGTACATACTGCAAATTTCTCTATATTGTCTTAAATTATTAGTAAAGTGTTTATTTTTACATAAATGGCTGCAACTGTAACAACTGCAATTTCCCCTTGGGATCAATAAAGGAATCTGAATCGGAATTAAATATTCCACAGTCAACTGTCAGTGGTATTATAACAACGTGGAAGCGATTGGGAATGACAGCAACTCAGCCATGAAGTTTTAGGCCACGTAAAATGACAGTGGATGCTGAGACCCATAGTGCGCAGAGGTTGGCAAGTTTCTGCAGAGTCAATCGCTACAGACCTCCAAACTTCATTTGGCCTTCAGATTAGCTCAAGAACAGGGTAGAGAGCTTCATGGAATGGGTTTCCATGGCCGAGCAGCTGCATCCAAGCCTTACATCACCAAGCACAGTGCAAAGCATCAAATGCAGTGGTGTAAAGTGCTGCCACTTGACTCTAGAGCAGTGGAGACGTGTTCTCTGGAGTGACAAATCATGCTTCGCCGATGGAGGAGTCTGGGTTAGGCGGTTGCCAGGAGAACGGTACTTGTCTGACTGCATTGTGCCAAATGTAAAGTTTGGTGGAGGGGGGATTATGGTGTGGGGTTGTTTTTCAGGAGTTGGGCTCGGCCCCTTAGTTCCAGTGAAAGGAACTCTTAATGCTTCAGCAGACCAAGAGATTTTGGACTTTTGTGCTCCCAAATTTGTGGGAACAGTTTGTGGACGGCCCCTTCCTGTTCCAACATGAGTGCACGCGAGCGCACAAAGCAGGTCCATAAAGACATGGATGAGCGAGTTTGGTGTGGAAGAACTTGACTGGCCTGCACAGAGTCCTGACCTCAACCCGATAGAACACTTTTGGGATGAATTAGAGCCCAGACTGGCCTTCTGTCCCAACATCCGTGTCTGACCTCACAACGTGTGGTAAAAAGATAGAAGCAAAGAAAGAAAAAAACAAAAGAAAAAAGACAGAAAGAAAGAAAAGACAAGACAAGACCTTTTCTCTAAGTTGATGTGCTCAAACTTTTGACTGGTTCTGTATGCACCAGGCTGTGGTCGGTGCTGTAGACAGACTCTTAGCTTGTGTTCTTCGCCAGCAGTGGTACGTAAAGCATCTATAGGCAGATACTGTATTCCTCCACTTCCTCTTGGCATTACAGGAGACAAAAGCCTTGATTGTGTTTGCGCACTGTAGCGTCGTCCACCAGCGCCGCGGAATGCAAATGAGAGCGGCGATGAGGTCTTTTCCACTAGCCACATCCTAACGAGTGGCTCTGGAGGGCTGCCGCATGTTTGAAGGCTGAAAGACAAATGTGCGCGCACACACGCTCGCGCTCTCACACACTCTAATGATATTTACAGAGACGCTAACCTGCACATCTGATGGGCCTCAGTGCCAGCAGCTCTGTTTGCTTCAGGGTGTTCCTCTCATCCTTCACACACACACACACACACACACTCCTGCATACACGCTCCCTCACTCTTCCTGCCTCATCACATTTGGAGCATTGACAAAGCGATAATGAGATAAGTCTCGCAGATTGCACACTCTCAATACAATTATTTTCTATATAAATATGTTCTTTCTGGCAAAACAAGGGGAGAAAAAGAAAGCTTGCGACACCAATGACTCACGGAGGACGCAGGGACAGCTTCTAATGTCATCAATTATGGCGTTAGCTTGTTGTTTTGGGCTGGCTAGGGGGAGTGTAAGGGGTCTGTTTGCCTGCAATTAATTACAGGCAAGTTGTTCACCCTATTCATGATCCAATAAAGCTTAGCAATCTACCCGTCATAGGCTGACACACTGCAGCGGCTAATTTGGCAATGATGCTTAAGGGTGAAGATTTGGCTGGATTAAAGCCCCCCCAGACCGGAAATGTACGTCGTCGTCAGTTACCATAAGTTATAATGTCTCTGATAAGTGCCACGATATGGACAAAATTCCATACACACAATGTGGACACACGAGCATTACGCCCATATCACATCAAAAGGTGTTCAGTGGAGCTCCTTAAACCATGTGTGTATGGAGCTTGCTTTGTGTAGAGGGGAACAAACATGCTGTTCACAATAGAATTCCCATGTCTGTATCCAGCATGGCCTTCACTCTTCTGTAGGAGCATGATGCACAATTTCTAGCGGAAATTTATTTTTTTTTTAAATCAAAATGCTATAAAATGGGAGAAAAATCAAACGTGTTGCATTTACATTTCAACTCCGTATATTTGGAGCTTTGGATAGTACTCAATTTAAAAAGGCATGAAAAATTTTGCATGATGAGTGCCCTGTGGAAAGCCAAGTTAAAGGGCTTGTTTGCAATGTGCCACCTCCTGAATTATCAGTACTGCAAAGGCCAATATTGTAATAATAATTAACAAAGGATTTATCTTGCCACTCTAGTTCATTATGTACATTAATGAGTGCAAATGGTTGTCAATCCACGTCCTGGAATACTTTGAGTGCTGCATAGTTTAGCATTTTCTCTGCTAAAGGAAGGTTCGTTAATCAGTTGATTAGTTGGATCAGGTGTGTTGGGACCAGGGAAAATACCAACATATGCAAGAGTAAGGGGTTGAGAACAGCTGAATTATGGAGTGACTTCCATCAATTTCCATGGAATTCATCTTAAAAAAATACACATTTGCTGGGAATAGTTGAACTCTAAACCCCACAACCCCAAACACCTGGGCTAAGAGAGCAATGGCCCAACAACACCTTAGCAACCACCTGGAATAGCATAGAAATGGCCCAACACCACCTTAACAATTCCCTGGAAGACATACCAACAGCCTAGCAAAACCTTAGTAACCATGTGGTATACCATAGCAATGGCCTAGCATCACCTTAGCAACCACCTAGGATACCATAACAATGGCCTAGCATCACCTTAACAAACCCCCTAGATAACACAGCAATAGGTGGGATGCCACAGCAACAGTTACCAACACTTTAGCAACCACCTGGGATTCCATAGCAATGGCCCAGCAACACCTTAGCAACCATGTGGTATACCATAGCAATGGCCTAGCATCACCTTAGTAACCACCTAGGATACCACAGCAATGGCCTAGCATCACCTTAACAAACCCCCTAGATAACACAGCAGTAGGTGGGATGCCACAGCAACAGTCACCAACACTTTAGCAACCACCTGGGATTCCATAGCAATGGCCTAGCATCACCTTAGCAACCAAGTGGTATACCATAGCAATGGTCAAGCAACACCTTAACAAACCCCCTAGATAACACAGCAATAGGTGGGAGGCATAGCAACGGTCACCAACACCTTAGCAACCACCTGGGATTCCATAGCATTGGTTTTGTCCAGTACATTCACAAACTTTCTCCTTCTAGTTTGTAATAATTATGGTCGATTTAGATCTATATATGAAATGTGCAGATTTGAAAAGATCAGATTTGTGCCACTTCGGCCCTCTAATGTTAACGTAGCTTTAGTCCACTTTCCAGACCTTTACAAAGGAACTCCGCTCTCATGAAACGATGAGGTGTTTTCTTTCGGAGAAAAAGAAATTTCAGCTTTCCATTCCCTGCTCATACAGAAGCAGGAGATCCATAATCCACAGTTTAAGCATTAGTATAGCATTAAATCAGCCAATTGACTTCAGCTGAATAGAACAAATAATCCCACTTTGCTCCAGAGGGGTGATTTTAATAACTGCTCTTTAACATGGCCAACATCTATCAGTTTTACATAATGGCTCTTGAAGCGCTCCTCTTTCACATGAAGAGGATTGAAAAAAATATATATTCAAATCTACGTCTGTTTAATGAGAACCAACAGCTAAAAGAAGTGAAGTATCTTACGAAATCCATTTGGTATAATGAGAGCGGAGCTAAAATTACTTTCAAGTGTTCGGGTTTCAAAACTCCAAACTTGGCATGTGAGAGAGAAGACGGAGGTAAATTGAGGCTAAAACTTTTCCATTAGATGAGAACTAGAGTGAGGGGTTGGGAAAGGGAAGAATAAGAGGGTACATGTAGAATTATGTAAAGTAGGCCATTAAAAATCCCAGAAGGTTGCTTCACAGCTCCTTTGCGAGAGGTTTCTCCCATGGTACGGAAATAGAGGTTCGGTCAGCCATGTTGTTTATGTGCTAGAAGGAAAAAGGTACCAAGGCCTCAGATGTTCTGTTTCTAATGGCCTGACTCAATTAACTTTGAAACAATGGATTTCAAAGCATAATCAGTGGATATCCATGTTAGAGGACTGACTTGACAGGAATCTGACAATATTTCCTCGCGAACATGAATAATTATGCCATAATAGCCTTTTACTGAATATATGAGTATCATTGGTATTTCTAGAACACTGAACAGCTGCATGCATCAACAAGACAGATTTAGATCAATTACATAGAGCCTGTACACAACAATCTGATTTGCATTGACTGTGATGGCAAAACATCTAAACAAAATGAAAGAAGCCAGAAACAAACAGAATATAACATTATATTATCTATTAGAAAACAAGTTGAGGTGTGAAATGCTTTACAGACTGACTGGAACAAGATGACTTTCAAGGTAATCTGGCAAGTACTGAAGACTGAGCTGAACCTGATATTTTTACAGCCCTGTGTGTGACAGCTCAATATGTTGGGTTTTATGTTGGGAATTTCAGTGGATATTTGATTTTTCGTAACGTAAGAAAACGATCAAACCCACATTTTTACTCCTGAGAAGACACAAAACAAACTAACCAAACATAGTTCAGAAATGTCCTTTGTTGAAATTTCGGTGAACATAATGGTTTGGAAACACAGACACATTAGTTGGTGAGGGACTGTCTAAACCCCATGTGTAAAACATAGGTCAGGTACAATCCTAATCAGCCTACAAAACTATTTTAATTTCCCATTAATATTACCCCATTTCTCCATGAGCTGCAATACAGTTCTCAGCATGCACTGCAAGGTAATGTGTGCTCTCAGCCCCTCCCCAACAACGATCTATGGGACAGCACCACAAAAAACAGATGCCAAGTGGCTAATTAAAGTGAATGTTTAAAAACCTACTGTGCATTGGGAACCTTTAAAGAGGTTTAACAGTTTTCTGCAGCTAATATAGTCTATTGTTTTATATAAAACAATTTGGCCCAATCCCAGTTCTTCTTTAGACCCCTACCCCTTGTTTTTCGAGTGTCACCCTAACCCCTTGGAACAAAGTTACAAAGGGTAGTGGTTGTAATCTTGCCCTACGAAATGGGACAACCCTCAAAAAAAAAAAAAAAAAAACAACACTGCTTCATTAACCGGCTACTAATCCAGCAACCTCGCTGCTGGACTTTAGTTACATTTAGGGTAACATATGCTTTCAAAGAGCGGGGATAAGACAATTATGTATTATTGCCAATCGCTAATCCATTGGTGATATAAAGCTGAAAGTATTCTTGTTCAAATTTTCCTGTACCACCTGAAATGGTGCAGCAGTTACATTCTGGTGCTTCAGATGTCAATATTGCTGGACTATTTAAGGTGGAACGGGAAAATTAGCTAGCTAGCTACCGAGACATTAGCATACTTTTAGTGATTTTTTACGCTTGTTATGAAGAAAACGACCATAACACTTTGAAATGAGATTAAATTAAGATAATCCAATGGTTATTGTATTTTTTAGCAGAGAATTTGTGGGTTTCTTTGGTCGCTTGCACAGCCATCTTGCTGTTTTTTCCTCATAACACTGTTTGGAGAGAGTCTCTGAAAAAGTTTGGAGGAGGGCCATCTAGCCCTAACACTTCGCCCTACCCCTCTATCTCAACAAAAACTGGGACACCCTACACCTAGACGTGAACACTAAGGGCTAAGGGCTAAGGGCTAAGTGGTATGGGCAAGGGGTGAACTGGGGTTGGGCCTTAGATTTTATTTATAATTATTTTTGAATCCTTCAAGTACTCAGTGGCTATTTTTTGCATTGTATCTTGGATATACAATGGCCTGTTGGGATTATGGCAAAATGTTAAGGAAAAATAAAAGGTTTGTTGAAAATGTTTACTATGGCCCTTTTCGTGGTTGAGTTTCACAGCACGTAGATGTCTTTATCAGACTTTCCCATTTCAGAAAAGTGGAAAAATCTACTAATTAAAAACCACTGAATTCCCTGAAGGAACAGTGTTATCTAGTGTAAATAAAACTCTAATTTACCCAAAAGAAGGCAAAATCACATCAAATCTCTTGTCATAAAGAGAGTGGCTTCTTTTAAGCCTACTATAAATCCCTGTTAATGTAGGCCACTCTCTTTAGTACAAGCAAAGTCATGTGATTTTGGCTTTTAGCTCAATACATGGGAAATACATGCTGCACTGCATAAAAAGGACATTTTGTCCATTTGCAAACCTCAGAAAAAATGTATATTGTGATGCATATCACTTTCCAGTTTATTCAGTAGTTTATTTCCCTTCCTTATACAGAAACGTGAATAAGATGTAGAAAAGAAGACTAAACAAACGGACTCTGCATCTTGAAAGACTAAACTGGTGTTGTTCTAAAGCTTTCTGGCAAACATCCATCCTTTTTGACGCTGATTAACTTTTTTTAATGTAATTAAATTAGGCACAGACAACATCAGATAACATTAGCTGGTGTGGAAGACTGTACAGAGATGGCAGCAGCACTGAAGAAAAGGCAAAATGAGGGACATCTTTCTCTTTCATCCTGCAGCAATGACAATGAGAATGACCAAACGGCAGGAATAGCTTTAAACAAAGCTCCAATAGCCTTTAACAAGGTCCACGGTCATATAATTAGGGCCTGTTTTGGTTGATGAAACAAAAATGTGGAAACATAATAGAGCCAGAAGTCTAAAAGCCATATACTGTCCAACATTAGAAACTTATTGTTACTTATTACCTTGCATCGACAAAACATTGGCCATTTTATAAGAACCACCGCTCACCAATGACTGGGACTGTAAACATTGATGGCTTGAAGAAGCAGCCAGAAATTTATCTGTAGCTGTGGAAACCAAAGAGACTAAGGCCTAATCCCATTTCACCCCTTGCCCCTATAACTTGACCCTTAGCCTTCCGTTTTGCGCATTCACATCTAGGGTAGGGTGTCACAATTTTTGCTGAGATAGAGGGGTAGGACAAAGTGTTAGGGCTATATGGCCCTCCAAACTGAGGTTTTTCAGATGCACACTCCAAGCAGAGTGGTATGAGAAAAAAAGAAAAACCGGCAAGATGGCTGCGCGAGCGACCAAAGAAACCCACAAATGTGAGTATTTTCACCATTAGAAAATATTACGATAACCACTGTATTATCTTAGTTATTTTCGGTTCATCGCTAAAAGTATGCTAATGTCTCGGTAGCTAGCTAGCTAACTTTCCCATTCCACCTTAAATTGTCCAGTACTGTTGACACAGCAGTGTTGACGCCAATAATAAATAATTGTCTTATACTCCCTCTCTGAAAGCATATGATGACCTAAATTTACAAAAGCCCAGCAGTGGGGTTGCTGAACTTTTCCCTTCTCTGCCATCACTGAAGATGGGCCGGGTGACCTACAGAGCAACGCTCTGAATGAAGAAATGGTTTTTCTTTTCTCAATTTGATCCAAGGGGTTAGGGTGACACTCAAAAACAAGGGGAAGTGGTAAAAAGAAGAAACGGGATTGGGCCTAAGCATCAACTTGGAAAGCAGTTTTGATAGTCTTTGCTTGATGACATCTTCAGAAAAATGAAATATCCTGTACAGTACTAGAGTACAGGAGTGCTGAGAACTGTCCACCATCCTATGATGTCCGCTTTCCATTGATTCCATTGGGTAGAGGCTGGCTGCTAGACTGTGAAGCAACACATGCGCTTCAGCCAATATCCTACACAGTGCACTGATGGTAAGTGTTTCTGCTAAAATGGCCAATAAGTGTAGATATAAGGTATTAAACTGGCACCTCACTATAAATCCAACAAACGCACCTGGTTCAGTCCTAAGACCAGCACAGCCAACAACCACCCAATGGTATTTAATGATTCTGCAACCATCTGGATTAATGGCTCATGTGATAGAGCTCTTACAAATGGTGAAACATGGCTGACACAAGGTTCACTCAAACCTCAGAAGGCCCAGTCTACACCTTTATTACAGCAGCTGGCATTAGCATGTCTCTGTGACTTAATTGCAGCATGTGGGGCTATTAACATTTTTCTTCAGGGGAAGGGAGAGCATACGTTCTACATGATGACAGCCAGTAGTTAAAGGCAATGTGGCCTGTCAAAATGAATAGTGAAGCTTAGGTAACAACCTGTGCAGGAGTGGTCACCAATCCTCCTTCTGGAGATCTATCTCGCTACAGGCTTCACCTCCAACCCAAATCTAAAACACCTCATTCACCTAGTCAAGGGGTGTTTCTCAATACCAAGGCCCAATCCCAGTTCACCCCTTGCCCCTACCACTTAGCCCTTAGCCCTTAGCACTCAGCCCTTAGCCCTTAGTTTTGCATGTTCACATCTAGGGCAGGGTGTCCCAGTTTTTGTTCAGATAGAGGGGTAGGGTGAAGTGTTAGGGCTAGAGGTTTTTCATGGAGTGTTATGAGGGGAAAAAAAAAGAAAAACCAGCAAGACAGCAGCACGAGCGACCAAGGAAACCCACAAATGTGAGTATTTTTTCCGTTAAAAAATGATATCCATTGTATTATCTTAGTTTTATGTCATTTCAACGTATCATGGTAATTTCCGTTGTAACAAGCATAAAAAAAAAAACCACAAAGTATGCTAATGTCTCGGTAGCTAGCTAGTTAATTTTCTCATTCCACCTTAAATAGTCCAGCAGTACTGACGCCTGAAGCTTTTGAACCATTTAAGGTGGAACAGGAAAATTCGAACAAGATTAGCTTGGTATCACCAATGAATTAGTGGTGGGCGACAATAAATAACTGTCATATCCCCCTTTTGGACAGCATATGTTACCCTAAATGTAACTAAAGCCCAGCAGCGAGGTTGCTGAACTTTTCCCTTCTCTCCTTACGCTGAAGTCAGGCCGGGTCGCCTGTTAATGAAGGTTTGTTTTTTGATTTGGGTTGGGTTGTCCCATTTCATAGGGCAAGATTTCAACCACTATCCTTGGCATCTCCGTTCCAAGGGGTTAAGGTGAAACTCAAAGACAAGGGGTAGGGGTGAAAAGAAGAAATGGGATTGAGCCCAAGAATGCACTTGTGTTCTTGGGAACAACATTCTTGACTATTTACGAACTCGCAAGAACATAAGGACGGAGAACACACGTGCAGGAGTTTGAGATGTGAGCACAATAACCCTTTCAAGCAAAGACGATTTCACCAACATTAAGCTACAATGTAGTAGCTGATAGATTTATTAAAGAAGAATAACCAAAAGTTTCTGTACAATACAATGACAACAGAATCTGACATGAGCCCAAGTTCTCCTTTTCTTTGCTAGAATAAAGCCAAAAGTTCACCAGCTGCGACCATGACTGCAGCAGTAATGCCGTTTAAATGTTCACGAGCCAACAGCGGGACAAACTGTGATTAAAAGCCTGGGTTTCAAATAAATGAATATAACTGCAGGGTATGTGAATACTGGAGTAAAAGTAGGAGAAAAGGAGAGGGAAAATGTGCTGCTGATCTAGAGGAGAGCCAGGCTGAGGAGAAAGACAAAGGAGGCTGTAATGCCACTTATCTGGGGCTCTTTGCTGTAATGGATAAAAACTAAGGTGTAAATACAGCCATTTAATTGAATTCTTTCTTTTTCCTGTTCATTTTAAGGTATTTAAAGGAAAATGAAGGGGCTACAGCAGACTGAAATTACAAACCTACAAAGAACAGCACAAATAACATAATTACTATGTGCCAAAAATAACTGAATAAAAATATTAGCATAAAACATTTCATTTTTATCGAATAAACTCCTTTTCAGCTTCAGTTTCTCCTACAAGCGCCTGCCCTTCATGTGTACGTCTCAGATGCCAATATAACTTCTTCATTCAAGTTCATCATCAATTTGGCCTGGATCCTGCCTTGAAAAAAAAACAAGTTCTTCAATGCTCAGGACCCCCATGGACCCTCAGAGAGCAGGTACTATTTGAGTGGTGGATCATTCTAAGCACTGCAGTAACACTGGTGCGGTGGTGGTGTGTTAGTGTGGGTTGCGCTGGTCTGAGTGGATCAGACACAGCAGTGCTGCTGGAGTAAACACCTCAGTGTCACTGCTGGACTAAGAATAGTCCGCCCACCAAAAATATCCAGCCAACAGCGTCCTGTGACCACTGATGGAGGACTACAGGATGACCAATGCAGCAGATGAGCTGTCGTCTCTGACTTTACATCTACAAGGTGGACTGACAAGGTAGGAGTGTCTAATAGAGTGGACAGTGAGTGGACACAGTGTTTAAGAACTCCAGCAGTGCTGCTGTGTCTGATCCACTCATACCAGCACAACACACTCTAACACACCACCACCACATCAGGGTTACTGCATTGCTGAGAATGATCCACCACCCATGACAGCAGATGCAGAGCGACGTGACTGTCTCTGGTCACCGTCTTTTTGACTCGTCCAGTGTGCAGTACCCTAAGACTCCTATACTTATCAGACTGGCTGTCTCACCTGAGTGGCAGAACTCCACATTGTCGCCCGAGTATCGCTTCTTCTGAGAAATTGAGAAAGATGCATTTTTACTGTGAAACTAGAGATATTAGCATGAGACATATGGACAGTGAGCTTCCAACAGGTAAATATGCAGAAGAAATGCAGCGCTGCTTGTTGGAACATTTTCCATATAGATAAAGTCCTTATAGGTATGCTGGCCCACTTGTTAAGAGCCTCGGCAATGTCTTGCGCAGTTGTCTTCATTCATTCAAGGCTCCAATACACAGAGGCCTATAAACCCAAAACTGAGGGCAAAACTATCCTTTTAAAAAACGTTTTATTGTCACGAGAGTCTGGCATGCTTAACATGGCCATAGAGCTGGTGTCAGGACAAAACCTCGTATCTCCATTTTTGTCATTTTTCAGTTTTTGACATAATTTGAAAATGCCTGTTGCCCTTTACATTGTGTGTAATTCCATGATAAATGGACTAAAAGAAATGACACAAAATGACTTGGAAAAACATCTGGTTCCATTGACTTACATTAAAGGAACTTCTTCCCTTCTTCTGTAGAGTTACCATTTTGGAGATATGAGGTTTTGTTCCGACAGCAGTGATATGTCTAACAGAAATAGGACGTTTGACTGACATGCAGAGTAAGTGAAGACAGGATAGGTTAAACCAAGTGTATGGAAATGCATAGCTGATGAGAATGAAATCATAACAGCATCTTGCATAAAGTTATGTTTTTGATGCACTCTATTGATCATAACGCTTGTAGCTGGACTGTACACTAAAGGGTCCATATCATGGAAAACTGAGTTTTCCGCATGTGATGCAACAGTATAGACACTATTAAAGTTTCCAAGGAATATTATTTATTCCTCAGTCCATCCAGACCATATACCTAAATAAAGCTGCAAAAACGGGCCAATTTGAGTTTATTTTTGTGATGTCGTTAAATTTAGCACAGTTACATCAATCCGAATCAAACCGAATTTCAGCTTCAACTAAATAAACAATGACAAACGTGGCATAAATAACAAAACAGCTTCTTTTGTGGGCTAACTATAACTACAATATAGTTACTGAACATAACTATATATTATGGTAAATACACTAATTACTAATTTAGTAAGCACTGTAGAACATGAAAATGTATTAATGTTAATTACTTCCCATATCTTACATTTTTCGTGGATTAACATTTTTACCTGTTTATGTAGCTTGAACAGTCATAATTCATTTTAATGTCCATATTCCAACCTTTCTTTAGGCCTCAGAATAAAAAAAAAGGCACTTTTTTTTTTGTGTTTTTTTTTTTCCTGTGGTTTTGAGACATGGGCGGTAGCGTGGTGGGTAGCGCTGTCGCCTCACAGCGAGGAGGGCCTGGGTTCGATTCCCCGGCCGGGAGACCAGGGTCCTTTCTGTGTGGAGTTTGCATGTACTCCCCGTGTCTGCGTGGGTTTCCTCTGGGTTCTCTGGTTTCATCCCACAGTCCAAAGACATGCAGTCAGGCCAATTGGACGTGCTAAATTGCCCCTAGGTGTGAGTGACTGTCTGTGTCTGTCTGCCCTGCGATGGACTGGCGACCTGTCCAGGGTGTATCCTGCCTTCCGCCCGATGACCGCTGGGATAGGCTCCAGCATCCCCCTGCGACCCTGACGGAGAAGCGGCTTAGAAAATGGATGGATGGATGGATGGATGGATGGTTTTGAGACTGCTAATATTCATAAACTACCTCACCTCTGTTCTGACTGGCTGATCTGCATTATTACTCATTCAAAAAACAGTCGCAGTTCAGTTTACTTCAGGAAATTCGGTTTGATTCGGATTGATGTAACTGTGCTAAATTTAATGACATCACAAAAATTCACAAAAAACTCAAATTGGCCCGTCTTTGCAGCTTTATTTAGGTATATGGTCTGGATGGACTGAGGAATAAATAATATCTTTTGGAAATTTTAACAGTGTCTATACTGTTGCACCAAATGCGGAAAAATCAGTTTTCCACGATATGGACCCTTTAGTGTTCAGTCCAACTACAAGCATTATGATCAATACACTGCATCAAAAACATAAGATGCGTACATACCAAGGCCAGATTACAAATCCAAATGGGCTAATCTACATCATAAACTGAAATTATGTCCAAATCAGACATCTGCAGGGTGGCCCTGAGAAGCCCCAAAGCTGTACTAGATCCAGCTCAACTGGCAGAAGTTTAGCCAATGGCTCCCTGGAGACAAGCAAAGTGGCTCCATCCCAGCTGTGCTAGCACTCCTATCATCACTAACAGCTGGAAGTGTCTGTTTCATCTTTCAAATAAAGATCCAACACACTATACACTTGCAATGAATTCCATTAGCATTAGCATTATTGAAATGGGCAATGCATTCACAGTCTGCGTCAGTTTCCTCCCTTTCACCCTCAAAACATACTCCTCTGCTGCAAACTCTCCAATTCTTCTCTCAGTCTGTCTCCCAATTTCTTCTTACTGTAATATTAATATCTGGTAATTGTTTGTCGGTTGCATTTTATACAGTGTGAACATTTCATATTGAGGGGACCAATAAAAAATATTTCTGAATTACTTTGAATATAAAGTTAACATATCCAAATAGCATTGTTCTTCCTTTGATGTCTGGTTATGTTTGTGTGAGGGTTTATGTAGAAAAAAAACAGCAATCATTTATTTTTACATCATTTTCCAACCTGTCTTAGAAATAAAATAGCTATTGCTACTGTATAAGTCTGATATAATACACTATATTGTCAAAAGTATTCGCTCGTCTGCCTTCACACGCATACAAATTGAGTGACATCCAATTCTTAATCCATAGGGTTTGATATGATGTTGGCCCACCCTTTGAAGCTATAACAGCTTCAACTCTGTTGGGAAGGTTTTCCACAAGGTTTAGGAGTGTGCTTATGGGAATTTTTGACCACTCTTCCTGAACTGCATTTGTGAGGTCAGACACTGATGTTGGACGAGAAGGCCTGGCTCTCAGTCTCCGCTCTAATTCATCCCAAAGGTGTTCTATCAGGTTGAGGTCGGGACTCTGTGCAGGCCAGTCAAGTTCTTCCACACTAAACTCGCTCATCCATGTCTTTATGCACCTTGCTTTGTGGAACAGTAAGGGGCCGTCCCCATGTTCATTTATGTGACATTTATGAATGGTCATTCATAAACAGGTTAGTTTTTATAACATCACAACAATGATTTGAAATCCAGCTGTTTTTGTAGCTGATATATGGACAGGGGACCTTTTAAAACATTTTAAATGTTTACATACACCAACCAACTTTTTTTGTTATAAAAATAAAAAGAAAATATGTACTTTTCCACGAGTTAAGCCTCTAAAGCTTTAACAGTAGTTTTCCTTCTTATTTAAAGTGAAATTTTTGTCATAAATGTTTCTCTTGGCAATGATGTTATTCTCTCTTATTGCTTGCATGTTCAAATCTGTCTTCTTTTCTCTATGAATTTGAACCTGTCCACCCTTCTCCTCGCTCTCTGTACAACGTCTCTGCTGTAGAGGGCCGTTACTAAGATACAGCGCTTTACAAAGCAGCATTGCCACAGCACAGCAAAGGAGCAAATGAAAGTAATTCATACAAAACCCTTAAGAGCACAGAGGCGGCACTGCATCACGGTTGCCCAAGATACCTATTCCTGCCCGAGAGAATATTACCATGGCTATAACATATAAGCGGCTAACCTTAACTAAGCGCCACACTCGCCCACTTAGCTAAGGGGGGCACTTCTTCATCCAGCTGTACACTCGAACCAGTGGGTGTCCTTTTAAGACCGGCAAATTGCTGACGTGGGTTATAATTACCACTAAGCATGCAATTACAAATGTCAGCCCTGTTAAATAAAGGCAGTGTTAGAGGTTCCAAGCGAGAGGCCAATTAAACAGAGTGTAAATGCGTACAGACGTACAGTCAAAACAGACAAGTCAGGAGAAAGGAGGTGACACACTTAATGACCGCAGTGTTCTCTAAACGCAGAGATGGAAGCAAACAAATTGAAGAAAATTGGAATCTCTTAATGAGTAAACAACACAAAAAGTGTGCAAGGAATCTTTTTTGCTAATAATAATACGAAATGCAATGTACAGATGAGATTACGGAAGTCAACATACCCATAATATAAAATGTCTATGTGTATATATACACACAGTCAGAGACCACCAGTCATTTATTTAATTTCCCATCAAGATGGCCACTAAGTTCAAGGGAAACCTATTTAAAAGAAGCTTACAAAAAAGCTTCAGCAAATAAACATACCATCAAAACATATAAACTATACTGCCAAAAGAATTTACTCGTGTCTTCACGCACATATGAAATTGAGTGACATCCAATTCTTAATCCATAGGGTTTGATATGATGTTGGCCCACCCTTTGCAGCTATAACAGCTTCAACTCTGTTGGGAAGGCTCTCCACAAGGTTTAGGAGTGTGTTTATGGGAATTTTTTGACCGTTCTTCCAGAAGTGCATTTGTGAGGTCAGACACTGATGTTGGATGAGTAGGCCTGGCTCTCAGTCTCCGCTCTAATTCATCCCAAAGCTGTTCTACCGGGTTGAGGTCAGGATTCTGTGCAGGCCAGTCAAGTTCTTCCACACCAAACTCGCTCATCCATGTCTTTATGAACCTTGCTTTGTGCAGGGGTGTGTAGTCATATTGGAACAGGAAGGGGCCGTCCCCAAACTGTTCCCACAAAGTTGGGAGCATGAAATTGTCCCAAATCTCTTGGTCTGCTGAAGCATTAAGATTTCCTTTCACTGGAACTAAGGGGCCGAGCCTAACTCCTGAAACACAACCCCACACCATAATCCCCCCTCCACCAAACTTTACACTTGGCACAATGCAGTCAGACAAGTACCGTTCGCCTGGCAACCGCCAAACCCAGACTCGTCCATCGGATTGCCAGACGGAGAAGCATGATTCATCACTCCAGAGAACATGTCTCCACTGCTCTAGAGTCCAGTGGCGACGCTTTACACCACTGCATTCAGCGCTTTGCATTGTGCTTGGTGATATAAGGCTTGGATACAGCTGTTCAGCCACGGAAACCCATTCCACGAAGTTCTCAACACTTCTTGAGCTAATCTGAAGGCCACGTGAAGTTTGAAGGTCTGTAGTGATTGACTTGAAAGTTGGCGACCTCTGCACACAGCATCTACTGACCCCGCCACTTTGTGGCTGAGTTGCTGTCGTTGCCAATTGCTTCCACTTTGTTATAATACCACTGACAGTTGACTGTGGAATATTTATTAGTGAAGAAATTTCACGACTGGACTTGTTGTACAGGTGGCCGAAACATTCCTAAAAGCGTGTAATACCTCCACAAGCACAAATAACAGCTGCTATTTTCTTTGGCATGGGCTGGACAAGTTCCTGAATGTAGGCGACATCAATGTTCAGCCACTCTTGCATCAAAGAATTGCGCAGTTCGGCCAGATTTTGTTGATGCCTTCCCTGGTATCCAACTCATTGTTCCAGGTAGTCTGACAGATTTGCTATCAGCATTGACATCTAGAAGCAATACTTGCCTGGAAGCAAAGGGATTTTTATTCACACGCCATGAAAGACGCCAACGGTCCCTGTTCATCAGTTTTGTCTTTCAGCCACAATTCTGACGTACATTTCCAATAGATTGTGATTTTTGCCACTGCGGTTAGACCCATATGACCAAAACACCTTCATATTCAGCTACTTCCTTCACACTATGGCCTTTGGCATTTTTCACACATCGAACGAGACATTGCACTGTACCACCTTTTCTCAATCTATGAAACCATAGCACACCCTGCAGGTATTTATAGGCAGATCATCAACACCATCTGCAGGAGCCTGAAGTTACTACCAACTTAAATATACAAGGTGAATTTTTTAGTATATAATATGTATATTATATTACATTACATTATATATAATAATATATGTATACAAATTATAATTATATATTGTATAGCATATATAACATTGTACTACACATAATATACTATAATATTTTTAGTTACATCATTGCTAAAATTGACAAAGAAGTGCTGAACTGAATGCTTATATTATGCAGTTAAAATTCATTCTTAGGAAAAAATATAGGATACATTCCCATCTTTTACAACGTTAGGTAAACATTACATCACAAACTTTCGGCAGTTAAAAGTCATACTTAGAAAAAAAAAACTGGACACTTTTTCCCCCACCACTTTTTCAAACTGGACCCCTCCGGAGAAGACCACCTGGCTTCTCGCCCCCAGGCAATTTGAGTTTGAGTCCCCATCTCCAAAGGATGTGAAGTCAACTTTTTAAACCGCAATGTCACAGCACAGTTCAGCGCACTTGGAGGAGAGTGTGACCGTCTGTGAGACCCAACACATGTCCTTGATCGGCCAGAGCCCAGCATGTTAGCCTTACTTAGGTCTTAAATCACCCTTGCACCTCCATAAAATACGAGTCACGAACTCTCTTCTATTTTGAGGGCTCTGCCTCAGAAGCAGTGAGACGCAGAAAGGGACAGAGCGAGCAGGTGAGAGAGCAAGAGAAAGAGGGGAGGACACACCACTGGCCACTAGCAGAACCAGTTTTGCTGTTTGTTGTGTCTGTAATCAACTTGCTTACAAGTCCTCTGAATAGAAAGAGGCCGGAGAGAAGAGAAAAAAAAAAAAAAAATCAATGCTCCTGGCCAATTTTATTGTCAGAGCGATGCAATAAATACACGTACCTTCGGCCTCCAAGTCTTCCCACGGCCCCCAGTTGAGGTAATTAGCGGCAGCCACGAGCACAAGCAGCTGCGGTGAGGAAAACTAAAACAAGAGGGAAAGGAAATGCACTGGAGTTACTCATGACAGACTGGGCAATTATTACTGCTGTTATGAGCTACTCTGTGCCAATGATCAATCCACTGGGTTTTTAAGCAAACACAGCTTAACATGGAGTTCAGGACATAGAGACAGTGTAGCATATGGGTAGAACTGAGCTGCACGCTTATTTGAATTATTTGACTGTAAACTGTAAAGCGTGGTTGTATTATTTATACACCTCAAGTAGTGTGTATAGGCCTCCACAGTTGTGCCGTTGCTCTACATTTTAGGAATTCTGGGTCTGAGCAAATGGAGTTTTTAAAAAATCATTGATGTGTCCTGTATAAACTAAAATGCCTCAAAATCAATATGTACTGTTTATTATTTTTCCAAGTGTCACTGGACGCTCAGAATCTGCCCTTTTCACAAGAAACGGAAGCGAGTAAAACAACTTCCACTGTTGTCTTACGGACTGTTATTAACCTCAGAAACACAGGCATTTGTAGCACTTCAGCTCACCACAGAAAGGTGGGTCACTTTATCTTTGTCAAAGCTGCCAAGATTGAAATTGGAGGATGAATTGTTGGAGACCCAAACACACAACAATGTGGGAGTCCAAGCTAAATAAAGGACATAAATGCTTTGTGGAAAAATTCATTCACGGCTATCAAAGTACAATAATGCCTACTAAGATCTGCAGAGTGATAAATGGATGAATAGGTGAAAACAACTATAACCAAGACACTAGATAAGCCATGTTAGCTGGAGAGTTGAATTAGCTCGCCAACAATAAACTAATTCACAAAAAATGAAACGCACAAACATGCCAGCAGGGGGCGCGTGGGGTCACCATGGTCTGTAGCCCCTCTGTAGGCATTTTACACAACTACAGGCTCCAGTGAGGGAACATCTACTGCCCGCTATCTCACCATCAGATGCCGACAGCTTTTGGGGGAGGGAATGAAAACTGTTCCTCTGAAAGCGGCTGCAGCAGCAACTTTGAAGCACAAGGTTAATGTTAGCAGTGAAACGCTGACACAGAGGTTATTTTCCTCTGTATGACAAAGCTTATTCCTTTGATAATTGCACACTCATTTTTCCTCTGCTCATCATCAGCTGACAATCTGCTGAAACTGCTTTTGCTTCAACATCAAACACTTGAGAAAGCTGTACACACTCTACTCATCTTTGTTGTTTTAATGGAAGCAGTGGAAAAGCGGAAAGGTGAAAAGGGCTTATTAGGAGTTTGCTTAGCTGTCAGAATATGTACACGCACTGAAATGATGTGACATTACAGTAAGTATAGTATTAAACTTCAGCACCATTATACAGCAACACCAGTTAATCACAAAGCAGCCTAACCCGCCAAAGCCTACGAACTACTACACTAGACAAAGGAAGCTGGTTTGTTTGGGGTACTTTGGTGAGTTTGCGAGTGTAACGTTGTCAATTCAGTGCACATTCCAGTTAAAACATCTTGACATAATAACATAATCAGGTGAAATTTTAATCAGCACAAGTTATTAAATCATTAGACAAGTTTAAAACAATTATTATAATTGTTAATAATAATGATAATGATAATAATAATTGTTTTAAACTTTAACATTTAAAAACTATTATGCTTTGCAATGTAATTGGTAATTAAGATAATAATTTTTAGTTTTAAACTTTACCAGTAATGGCTAAAAATTCTTAGAATGTAAAATAATTCTTTACAGTTTAATTCCAATCATAAAAAATATATATGAAGCAGGTTTTTTTTTTAATTATGTTTATAACTACAACACTATATACACTGTGACATTATTAGTCATATGCTAGTTTAAAATGTACCAGTAATTGCTTGAAAAATGTAATTTATTACAGTTAAAATGTCAATCTGAAAAAGTCATATCAGGCAAGTTTATTACATTTCTGATACATTATGTTTAACTACATATGTATTATTACATAATTAGTGTCACAATACTGATTAACATATAAAAAGCTACTAGCAATTGTTGGAAATGCAATCATTTATTAAAGGCAGAATATCAGGAAAGATCACTTTATTACTGTACTGAACATGAACATGAAAAGGGATATCAAGAAGTTTGTCATATGATGTTAATTATTCCAACCATAACAGTTGCAAAATCACTGTTAATTACATTAATTAAATATATAATTACAAATATTATATATATTTGTTAAACAATAAAACAAGATTTGTTAAACAGTTCAAATATTAATCTGAACACGTTTTCAGCCTGTTTGAATGTAAAATCTATTACATTTTGCAGAGTTATTACATGATCAGTTATGACATCATTGCAGGTTTCACAGCTGTTCCACCTCAACAGTCTTTGCAGTGCTTACACATTAGAGTCTGTGAGTTGTGTGAAACTCTGAAAGAACATAGATCTCCAGGACAGGTTTGGGGAGAAAAGTGATAAAGTAAAATGACCTTCATTTTTCATCTGAAAACCACAGTTATGCACTATTAACTTAATGAAAGAGCTGGAATTAAGCTGGATGTTATTGCTACCTGCACCCTCAGCGCACGATCATAGAGACGGCAATTTTACAGTGCTGGCCTCAAGTGGGCACCTAGTAGGTGCCAGTACGCTGCCATCAGCTGAAATTTTTCACATGCTTGGTTGAGAGTGGTCCACTTTCAAAAAATATCCAGCCGAGCGCAGCTCTGTGGCCACAAACTGACCACTGGACGCAGATTTAGAAGACAGACAGGTTCCTATCTACAACAGGATAGGTGTTTCTTATAAACTGGCCAGCAAGAGCAGCTACATCACGTGAAATTTAATCACCCCAGTCCATTTACAACGCCACATAAACACTTCCACATCACTGAGCATTCCCTGGCAAGTTATTCTTAGACCTTTACAGTGTGGGTGGACCCTCCTTTCTAAAACAATTAAAATTGAATTTAGGCTAGTTCCACTGAAAGGTAAATAAAATATTCACAAGCTACCACCTTAATGTTTCTCCAGTACACAGCTCTTGAATATGCTGAGTAGAAATGCAATACGCCGGCACTGAGCAACACTGTCCTTGAACGCACCTTCCTTTAGAAAGAAATGCTAATGCAAATATAGTAACCTTGGACTATTAGTTTTCTACTGCATTCTACACACCCCTCCCAAAATTGTTCTTCCACAGAGCAGCAGAACACAACAAAGCGATGCCAATGCATCAGAAAAACACCAGCACTGAAGGTCACAATAATTTAGAGTCTGACTTTAGGGCATGGCATTTATTATTACATCAAAGGGAAAGGGCCACCAGCTTAAATTGAGGCCTAGAAATTAAGCCAGAGAAAGATTCAGTGCAAGCTAGGACTTCATCAACTTGACAAATCTTAGTTTGTTTTAACACATGGCTCTGTATGTATACCAATAAATATTTCCATGTATGAAGTCCAGATAAGAAAAGTGTTTCATCCCAAATAAAGATTATATAATCTTAAATTATTATATATTTTCTCTCTCTCTCTCAAAAATGGAGATACAGCAGTGATATTTTATATATATATATATATATATATATATATATATATATATATATAGACACATACACACACATACATATACGCACACACACATACATTATATATACACACATATACATACAATACAGTTATTAGCACCTCTTGCTGTTTGGTTGTTGTTCATAATACACTGCAACACTTTCTTAATGATATTATCACTGTTTTAATTGGAGGGATTTCCGTCACTGGAGTGATGGGTGCATCTGCGACAGGTCATTTGCCCCATCAATCAGTACTGCACCAGAGCAGGCAGCCAAGTTATTTAAGTAATAACGCTTGTGGAAGCTGAGCTGACTCACTACCTGTAACTGAGCCTCACCTCACCTCAGTAAAGCATATCTCGATGGTCATATTAAAGGTAACTGTATACACTGAGCAAGAGAGAACGCCCCCCCCCCCACATCTATCTACACATTCCTGCCCCCACAGAAAGAAAGGCCAATCATGCTGTCTTGCACTCCGAGAAACGGATGGCTGTGGCATCGCTGGGAATTAAACTCACACCTTCCTGACCACAGAGCCAACAATTTCCAACAGCTGCACCACTCAGAAGCCTCAGAAGATTCCAGCTAAACGATCAGACACACTAACAAACAGAAAGTTACAATTTATTTGTATAAAAAAAAATTTTAAAAAAAGATAAACGCTTGCAGCCCAGATGAACATTATTTTCTGACTTTCACACAGTACCGCTCATGGTTTTCAAGCTTGGCGCCCGCAACTGAGGCTGTGATGGAATGCAGGTCTTCCCTGTACCTCTCATCTTAAGAGGACGCATTCGAGTCGAGGCAAAAAATCCATTTATCAAGACAATGTTGAAGAGAGGGAGTGCCAGCGGGAGCTTGTGGGAGATGTGCGCTGGCACTACAGCTGAGTGCCTGGCACAGGCGCGCTATTACGAGGCCTGTTCCAAGACCCGCGGGAAGCACAGGACCTGGTTTTACTTCTTTTTACCAACACCCCCCACCTTCATCACCACCACCACCACCACCCCCACCCCCCTCTCCTTTCGCTCTGTCTCTCTTCTTCTCCTCCATGGCTCAATCTCCCAGAGGTGACAACCGAATGAGCGGGAGGGCAACCGAGGGTGTCAGTAATTAAAAGGGCTGATTAAAGTGACGGAAGGAGGACAAAGCAAGAGATGGAAAGAGAGAGCGAGCAAGATAGGCACAGAGAAAACAAGGCTCGCGAGAGAAAAACGGAGGTGGCGTGAATCACAACACATCATCCGCAAAAAGCTGCACTCGCTGAAGAAAGACGAGAGGGATTTACATCACATCGATTGGGGTGAAGGGGAAAAAATCCTGCCCTAGTTTTATTGGGGGAAGAAGAAAAAAAAAGAATGACAGCAATTGAACCTTTTCACTTTTCCGGCTTTAGAAGAGCGAAGCACGACAGAGCAGTCATTTGTATTCAGGTGGAAAGAAAAGAAGAAAAAAAAAAACTTCATTCAAACAAGTAGCGGAGAAGCAAGTTGCTGAAGAAACAAATCTGCTATTTTGTAACGTACTTTTCAAGGTTACAGTGTGGTAGAACATTATTGATTCTTCACAAAGATATTTGTACTTTGTGTCCAAGCCTACAGGCGATTAAGCTTCAAAGACACGCAACCTCTAGCCTGGCGCTCGGAGAGCTAAGCTCCGAAAGAAACCTTGTTCTGCCACTAAGCGTTCCTTTGGTAACATGCTTTTAATTTAGGCCTTGGGTAGCTCCAGGGAGAACATCACAAACATGAGGATTTAGCCAACACATTCCGGTGCTAGCGGAGTGCTGAACTCTTCCAAAAAAGCACATTTAAAAATAATCAAATAAATCCCGTCTAATTGGGGACCAAGTGGATGTCTAAACAGCACTGACACGGTGATTTTCACATCAAAATATGATGTAACACCACTTGGACATATTTATTTATTTATGTATTTATTCCCCCTGTTTACGCCTTGTTAATGGGAAGGTTCTAAACTTGAAATGACAGGAAAACAGTGTTAAATACTGTGAAGTCATTCCAATTTTGGATCATGGGTCAACAGCAAGACATTTAAAAAGTTAGGCACGAAATACTGGCACCCTTGCCGGTGACCTTGGTCTCTTTTACAACGCAGGGTTTTGAGTACAGAGAATGACCAGTCCAGTGGCATTTCCACATGGACATAGTTCAGCACGGAATGCTTATGAACTGGAGCAGTTAGCTGCCCGTTCGCAAGGCTGCAGAACCATTAAGTGGGATGACCTACTGAAATAGCCATTGCTGACTGGATCTACATACAAGTCGATATTGTGCCAGCGTATCCTGCTTATTTCAGAACCAAAAACAGTCCAATAATTCTGGTTTGCTTACATGTTTGACAAACGAATGAAGGCAGTACACACTTTTTCAATAAATAATTCAATACATGTCAAACCACAGGTCTAATAACAACTGCTAAACGGTGCAGATACTATGACAGAAAATCTGTTAGCATGTTAAGAGCTCTGCTCACCACTGAACAGACTTGATTCTGAATTCCTAAATCTGAGGTCAGGTGGAGAGTGTTGGAGGAACACAAAGCCAAAATGTGTTCCATGGTCTTTGGATCTGTATCCTGCTAGCTAGGCCAAGCATGGGACCCAGCCATGGGAACCACTTGGGACAACAAAACAGTGGTCTGGCCTGCTGGGATACTAAAGTCCAACAACATCTCAGTAACAACCTGTGATTCCATAGCAAGGTTATAACAATGGCTTAGCAACCACCTGGGATACCAAGGCAACAGCCTAGCAATTTCTTAGCAACCACCTTGGATACTAAATCAACAGCCTATCAACATCTTAGCAACTACCTGGTATTCTACAGCAACGGCCTAGAAACTCCAGTCCTGGAGGGCCAGTGTCCAGCACAGTTTGGAGGATTCCCTGCTCAAAACACACCAAGGTAACGTGGCAATTAACAGATACTGCACGTGATCAGGTGTGTTCAAGCGGGTCAATCACCAAACTGTGCTGGACCCTCCAGGACCGGAGTTTTGCAGCCCTGGCCTAGAAACACCTTACCAACCAGCTGGGATTTGACAGCAACAGCTTTGTGAAACCAATGGAAAAGAGGCTTTTGAGACCCAACCCTATCAAGCCCGACCCGACTGGTGCTGCTAACGGGTCAGTGTGCTGCAGAGGAGACGACCGCCAGTTCACCAGGTATCATAGTTTAAAGTACTGTCACAAGCTTAACACTGTACGTGACCCGTGTGCTTTCATCTACTGTAATGAACAGATCATAATGTTTCTTTTTATTTTAATGGTGAGCAAGTCTATTAACTAGGCTTAGTTGTACAGATAGAGAGTTCAATAGAGGAAATGTATGAATATGGAACTTTTACATCGGCATAGTCCTTCAAACCAAAACAAAGCTACTACATAAAACAAATCAATCATTAGAAAACAAATACATACACACTATATATACACACACACACACACACATACATATATATATACATATAAGTTTTACTTATAATCTATTGAGAGGGTGATATAAAGTACTCGATCCAAACGACCATCGTGAATCCTCAAGTCCATAGAATTTTATGCTTTCCACATTAATCGGACCTCAACTCCGGTCCGGCAAGGCCTTAGGCCTAACTGAGATGTAAGATGTCACATAAAAACAGGAAGACGGAGATAAAACTGAACATGAATGCTCTAATGAGCTCATGAACGCTATTAATGTCCTCTTTCAAGCCTCCGACGCAATTAGAGGGATGAGACGCGCGTAAAAAGACGCGATAAGAGTTAAAACCACTCCGCTGTCAAGTGGGATGACCTTGATCAAAAAGCTCCATTGGAATGAGATAAGTCATGTCTTATTCAAGGCCCTTTACAGATGTGAGAGATGCCCCAGAGGAATGCGGAGGGCATTTGGTTCCATAATTTACCTTGTTACATGTCTCAAGTACACGGAGAACCCGTTTGGGAAAGATCTGGAAAAAAAGAATCTTTATCGTAGTCAGAGCCTTTTAGTCGGCCGTTCATAGAGTCACGCATGGCACATCTTCTCACAGCAATCGTAGTAACATTTCTATTATCCGTGTCCACAATCTGCCCCTTTTAAGTTCGAAATGAAAGGAAATGAAAGCAGAGGAGTCAGTGAAATCAAAGCTTCGAAGAGATGGACAAACCAAGCTTTACAGGGAGCTTTGCAGCAAGAGAAACGCTGCGATATTCCAGACCAGAATGGTGCTGAACTGTTCTGACACCCTGTCAACCCACATAGCAGAATTTAGAGACTGCTAGATAGGTTTGAATTGAGAAGAGCCATAGCACATCTCTTATTTTCCCCTCAAGATACTCATGTGGTTCAACAAAAGCACCCACAAAACATCCACCCTATTCAGCCTGCTTCCCCTCCTCAGAGACCGCCCAGGCCTCAAAACCGAATAGAAAGTGTGTTTCAGCGAATTTACCAGAGGCAACCCCTCAGAACCGCTAGCCTCTCAGTAGATGCATGCATAGAATGAGACACCGCGCGCTTGCAAACATCTATATTCAAAGCAGCAGATGGGAAGTGCTTCTGGCAAACAGGTTCTACATGCCTAACCTTCACCCTAAAGTACTGCAATGTTTAAAACACAGTGCTTACCAGAAAAGTCTATTTAGAGGCGAACATTGAGCCCATGGCTCAACTACAGTTCAAAGAAAAAAAAAGAAAGAAAAACATTCACTTTCCTTTCTTCTACCTAATGTACACAAATTTATAACCTATTCTTGAACATGACGGCCCTTAACAGTCTGGAATATGATGAAGGACTAGAGGATGACCAATACACCAACACCAACTGTGCAGCAGAAGATGAGCTATCGTCTCTGACTTTATTACAAGGTGGACTGAGAAGGTAGGAGAGTCAAATAGAGTGGACAGTGAGTGTTTAAATGCTCCAGCAGCACCGCTGTGTCTGATCCATTCAGACACAACTAACAAACCACTACCACGTCAGTGTTACTGCCGTGCTGAGAATGATGCACCATGCCAAATAGTACCTGCACTGTGAGGGTTCATGGGGGTCCTGACCACTGAAGAACAGGGTAAAAGGGGGCTAACAAAGTATCAGAGAAACAGATGGACAGCCTATAACTGTAGAACTACAAAGTGCACCTGTATAGTAAGTGGAGCTGATTATAGTATATATTATGGATTTCAAAACATCGTTTGACCAGGGGCTCCCAGACGTTTCCCACACAACTGCGTTCTGTTCACTGGATGGCACTACATTTCCATAGCCGTCTAAAATGCAAGCACTGTCCAATGTCCACCAATGTTCTGCCCGCTCATGCAGAATTAAGTGCAGTAAAATCTTCAACCTAATTTGGTCAGACCACCTTTACATAATCATTTAATTAATGTATTAATAATATAATTGGTGCTTTCCTGCTTCCTTCTCCGTTAACAAATAAGTCATGGGAACATGTTAAGGAATTTAATTAGACAGGCTTCGTTGCATTTATTGCCTACAGTTACGTTCTCGACTTGATATACACAAATGTGGCATTTGCAAAGGCTGATATCTCTGATCATTGCTCAGTGTGGCATGCAGCCCCACCAGCTACAAGAGATAACACACAAATATGATAATATATCAAAGAGGAAAGGCTGGGCAAAGACATGCAATCCACTAGAAACCCTAAACCACAAACCAGAGGGTTAGGCCTGAGAAACTTTCTATTGCCTGAAGATGGTACTGCATCAGTTTTCATTACATGTTTTGTAATGTTTTGAAAGATACTGTAATATGTTTTGAAAGATATTGAAAGTCTGATGCATAATTCTGCTTAAAGTTGCACTTTTATGGGCATGGCTTTCAAACGGAATCTTTTCCACCGTTGTTTTCTTATTACACACCAATCACCACTAAATAGACATTAATAAAAATTTCTAGAAAACAGAAAAAAAAAACACCCACCATTTCTGAAAATATATTCTTCAGTATATTTACATACTTTGCCAATATGAAATGCTATTTGCTACTAATTACTACAGAGAGCTGATTTTAGATGAGTACTTGGTATCAACCAATCCCCTGAGTTCAGATACCAGGATGAAGATCACAAGTGAAAAAGCTGGAACAGTGCATCCCTGTGCAAGATGCACTCTGTGTCCACCAGGGAGCCGTGTATTTTAAGACAGGTAGTTAGGAGTGTTAATTAGGAATCAGAGGAGATCCCTGGTGGCGGGACAGGGTACTGCTGCTTGCCCTTTCATACGAGCCACAGAAACATACAGACGCTCAAAGAAAGAAATGCACGCGCTCCGAAATACCTCAAAAAAAAAGGGAGATGAACGACAGGGAAAGGCACAGATGCCGCTAAGCTGAAAATGCGATCCTGTGGGGTGGTATGGTTTTCCTGGCTGAATAACAGTGGCGCACATATCCGGTAAATTCAGAGCAGTTGTGTCCGGTTTAAAGGATTGGACGATAGTCTTTCATGTCCCCTGGCATACGGACAAGCTGAGGCTGTGGACTTCCATCATTTTCCAACATGTGCTGTAGTCCCAGAAGGTTCACTAATCCATTTCAGTCTGAGCATCAGATACACTGACGGCAAAAGTCATTCCCATTCTCCCTCTCCGTCTCTCTACTAGAGCTTGAAATAATTTTACCCTGCATTTTATTCGACTTCGGTTGTTCTCCCTACTTTATTCCTCACTGCTTTCACTACCTTGAATTGTTTTCTTTAATCTTGCACACTGCAGTCACCCACTCAGCACCGAGGGCCAAGAGGCCCACACTTCATCGATTCAGGAACAAACAATATAATGCAGACAAAAGAATTTATTTAACCCTCTATCGCACCATGTTGCCTCAGGGCAACAAACTCATTTTTCTCACTTTACAATGGCGAGATACATATTTAATGAGAAAAGGATAGTGAAAGGGTTCATTTAAAAAAAGCTTGTATTTGGCCGTACTATCTATAGCATTTTAAGCCTGGTTTTGGCATGTTACAACTCATTTCCCTCAGGAAAGCAAGTATTTGGCATGGTACTGTGATAGGATGCCACGTGCGCAACAAGTCCAGTCGTGAAATTTCCTAACCTCTTAATATTCAACTGTCAGTGGTTTTGTAACAAAGTGGAAGCAATTAGGAACGACAGCAACTCGGCTACGAAGTGGTCAGCCACGTAAAGTGACTATGCGGGGTCAGCAGATGCTGAAAGAATGCCACAGAGGTTGCCAACTTTCTGCAGAGTGAATCACTACAGACCTCCAAACTTCATGTTCAGGCCTTCATGGAATGGGTTTCCATGGCCAAGCAGCTGCATACAAGCCTTACATCACCAAGCACAATGCAAAGCGTTAAATGCAGTGGTGTAAAGCGTCGCCACTGGGCTCTAGAGCAGTGGAGATGTGTTCTCTGGAGTGATGAATCACGCTTCTCCATCTGGCAATCGATGGAGGAGTCTGGGTTTGGCGGTTACCAGGAGAACAGTACTTGTCTGACTGCACTGTGCCAAGTGTAAAGTTTGGTGGAGGGGGGATTATGGTGTGGGGTTGTTTTTCAGGAGTCGGGCTCAGCCCCTTAGTTCCAGTGAAAGGAATGCTTCAGCAGACCAAGAGATTTTGGACAATTTCATGATCCCAACTTTGTGGGAACAGTTTGGGGATGGCCCTTTCCTGTTCCAATATGACCGCACACCAGTGCATATAGCAAGGTCCATAAAGACATGGATGAGCGAGTTTGGTGTGGAAGAACTTGACTGGCCTGCACAGAGTCCTGACTTCAACCCGATAGAACTCCTTTGGGATGAATTAGAGCTGGGACTGTGAGCCAGGCCTTCTCATCCAACATCAGTCTCTGACCTCACAAATGCGCTTCTGGAAGAATGGTCAAAAATTCCCATAAACACACTCCTAAACCTTGTGGAGAGCCTTCCCAGAGTTGAAGCTGTTAGGGCTGCAAAGGGTGGGCCGACATCATATCAAACCCTATGGATTAAGAATGGGATGTCACTCGTAGTGTATCACTAGCATAATTAGTTTTGTTGGCAATTCCCATTATTTGAAAATTCTAACTTAATAATTACTTAATCATTTATATTTTAGCATACTTTGAATTCTTCTTTTTTAAATGATTGTTACTCCAAAATGTATCTTGCAAACATGGTTTCTTTTGAAATAGCACGAAACAGAATTATTTTGTTTCTGAAGCATTTATAAGGTCAGATTGTGTCATTATTCAGTTTCTTTCTCATTAAAAGCAGAATTTAACCTTAATTTTGCTTGGCCGATTATTTTATCATATTATTTTAGATTTTATGCATCCGTGCTTTAATGATGACGATTACAGTAACTATATGGTAACCAAGCCTCTCCTGTCAGGTTATATTCAACATTCAACTAATTCGATTTTGTTTTCAGGTCAGTTTTGGACTTTCAGCTCAGCTTGGACCAAAGTTTCAGGCTCCATTACAGCTCTACTCTCCACTCTTGTTTACTACAGGAGAAGGTAGCAAGGCGGCCAATTTGTTGACATGACAGGAGGACTGGAGCGCTTTGTATTGAATAGGATTAGCGGGAAATAAACGGGAGTTGGACAGCAGACAGAGGAGACCAGTCGCCTTTGTAGCTTTGCCACTGACACTGCCATCCACTCTGCCTCATGCTGAGATGGCATCATCACACACACACACAGAAGCACACTACGGCCTATTGAGTGGGACAGGGCACTAGAACGGTAGTCTATTTCAATGTCAGTGATGACTCACAGTTCCAGCAACTGTGAATGACCTGTAGGTAAACATGCCAGATGTGATTCTTGCTTAAGTGCATTCCTGCACTGGCTATTAGGCTGTGCAGGTACTACTGAGGAAATAATGCAGCTGAAGGCTCGTCACAGGGGCTAGTTTTGTTAGCGTATGCCATCACTAAGGTATCATTTCCAGCCCACACAGAACAGAAGCAGGAAATATATTAACGTGGATGTTAAATAAACCTACATCTTTGTAGAAATCCCACAGAACCTGTAGGCACTTCGTAAAGCAGTGGCAGTTACTGCCTCGCTCTCTACCCTCGCAAGGCACAAATCAGTGCAGAAGTACATCCCTCTGCCAAACACAAGGGGATAAGTAAAGCGGGAAGATTTTGATTTTACGGCTCTAGTCCTGCCCACGTCTTTCTCCGCTGCTGACCTCTCAACCCCTGCTGAGGGAGCTCAAGCTCCGAATGCCCAGCTTAACCTCCTTGTGGTCCAGAACAAATTCGCAGGATCAGAGTTGTGCTATGACACTACACAAGCTCCTCCAGTCGCCTTCCTCAGAGACACACCCACCCCTGAATACGTTCTAACCCCTGAAGGGAAAAACCACCAATTACTCAAAATTTCTCCATAGTTTAGTTTAGATGCAAACAGAGTGTCCGGATGTGAAATGTGCCATTTTAGACAGTCAGAATTGTGCATAACGGTGGTGACGGGAACCAAAAATTATACCAAAAGTATACTGTCTCTAAAAAGTAAACGAATAAATAAAATGGCTGTATTTGTGTTGTCGACATCTGGGCTCTTATCATCATTTCAAAGAAATCAAAGTCAGTTTTGCTACATAATTTCAAATCAAAACACTGAAAATCACTCCGCACTTGAATTATGGAGAAATTTTGAAAAATCGATGGAAATCCCCATCCAGGGTTATTATTCACTTATACTGGCAGTCAAAAAGAAACGCTCAGCAGTCCCACATTGATGTTTAGTGAGTTTTTTTTATGTTTAAGGGAAATTATACCACTTCTAAAAAACTGCTGCAGATTCTAACAAGACAAAGCAAGAATCCGTATCACTCAACAAGCGAGAGAGTAGTTTGATGAGGAATTGAGATGATACTGATAAACAGTTTCTTTGCTTTGCATCAGCGATCACTATAAAATCTTCCGAGAGATGCTTTATTAATGCCAGTGTATTAATATTACAGCTATTCAGTAACTACTATGAATCATTCCAGCACTGCTGTGAAACTAATGTAATTATGGAAATGAGTAATGGCAGTGTGGACCCATATATGAGCCCTGAAGGGGTTACATCCTTTATTTTGTTCCATAATTTTATCAAAAAGGATCTAAATATGTATAAAAGGAGTCCAACACAGCGATAGTTTATTAGTCCACAACAGTGGTTTGTTTCTTTGCATAAAGCAAGCGTAATTTCTTCCAAATAGCCAAACTCTACGGCTGTGATTGGTTCTGCAGGCTGTTTAGCCTTCCACATATCTGTCAAGGTCTATGTCAGCCATGTGCAAGGCTGCAAAAGATCACAACAACAATTTGGCATTTGTATCTTAAATTAGCAATGGTACTAGTCATTAGTTGGAAATTGGTTGATTTAATCCAACTTCCTATCACAATTATTATCAAGGCTTGATTCCTACAAAGAGCACCAGGTGTGACGAATATGTTGGGGGAAATTTTAATTGCAAAAAGCGTGAAAAGCCCTTTCGGCCTTGTTGCTTTTCTACCGATTATGGCACTTATGACTGTTGTGCTAGTTTCTAAAGCACTTGAGCTAAATGTAGGGGGAGGTTCTGTAATGTAGCTTGTAAGGGTTCTGACTGACTGATTCTTTCATAAAGTATCTGTAAATTCCCCAGATTACCACACACAGCCTGGATTAAAACATTATAACCTGGAAGAACACATCAGTATGCAACAGGTTCTACACTCAATGACAATAACAACACAACATACGGCTGTATGTACTTTAAATAAATAGACGTTACTCATTGCTGCCCTCTAAATCGTGGGTTGCACTACATGACATTTACCCCAATTTTAGCTCCAATTCTCAATCTCGCCAAGTCTGTGCTATTTGGCTCTGGTCTGCAGATTTTTGAGTCAGTAGGAGTCAACAGCTGGAGAGAGACTCTAGTAGTGCACGAGGGACACAGACTCAGATTTTTGGCCTCCCGATCATGTTTAAGACCAGTTTGAGTTTATCAAACATTGATATTTTTTTTTTCGACCCAACTCTGAGAGCAATCTATTGTAGACTGATCAACGACTCACATCTAAACAGGTTCCTGTAACAGCCAATGAAAACGGAGAGCGTGAAAGAAGAAAATACAGCAAGTAAACAAAGAAAAATGGCAAAAAGTCACTCAAGTGTGAAGCTTTTTAATGAGCTGAGTTTTAGGCACGAGCACAATTAAGTTGATGTACATTTAAAACTCTAAAAATACCATACTGTCCACATTTTTAAATACATGGCCGTCACAAACATGTTTACCTGCTGCTTCTTTACTGTTTTACTGTGTGCTGTGTTTTACTGTGTCTGCGCAAACAGCAGAGAAAACAGCAGCAGCAGTGAAGTACTCCATGTTCTTTGTTTCCATCTCCTAATAACGGGAGAACACGAGAGTTTGCATGAGTTCAGGGAGTTCTATTCAGTTCAGCATCAGCTTAAAAGTTGAGTAGTGTGTGATCCCAAATAATTCAGTCGCCCAAAAAAGATCTACAAAAAACAGCTGGATAGTGTGAAATGCCTTTAAAGTCTGTTCAGACTTTAAATGTCGTGTGATGTACCCATGACTTATGCTGATCAATGACCTGTAACAGCCAAAGAAACCCTGTTGGAACCATTTAGAACTTTTGTCATCATAAGACTCATAGCATGTCTCAATACCTGCATTATCTGCTTTCCTTTATTTACGTGCATCTGCCTAAACCAAATAATGAAAATGCACCTCATTCACATTCTGTTTGTTGTGACATAGACATATGACAAACATAAAGCTGACAACAAAGGGTAGTAATTGGGGTCAGCTTAAATAATTGTGATTAAATGATAACTGTGACAGGCCCAACTGCCAGACTTGAAAAATACTCAAATCAGAGTCAAGTCATGGATTTCATCTAAGGCCCAACCAAAAAAAACAAATAAATTAATTTAGAATAACTTTTCATTTTAAGGAGCAAAAAATGTAGGTAATTCATTAGATCTGCAGATATCATTTTACATATAGTCTTTAGTTTTAGTGAAAGGTTTAGTTTTAGTGAAAGAATCGTTCACTGACTAATGATTATCAGTGGTCAACTGTGAAACGTCAACGCCTAATTGATTACATTTTAGCCAATATTGATAAATTCACCCAAAATCATTGGCCAATTAGTATCAGTTTGGACGTAACCTTATCTAAAGTTGCTTAAATTGCAGTACCTCCGCAAGTAAAACTAATCCAGCTAGAAGAGGGCTAAACATGGTGTGTGCTGCCCTGTTGCTTTTCTCACCGCCACCTCAGCACACACACAATCCACCGAGTCCTGCGGCCGAAGAAAAGAAAGGCGCGCTGGCCACTCACCTTTAAAGGTCAAGGCAAAAAGCCCTTCTCTCAGACTTGCTCTGAACAGGAGTCAGGGGTGCGGAGCAGGCTCTTTGGGGAAAAAGCTTTAAAATAGCGATTGAGGGAAGGAGACCTGTGGTTTATATCCCGTTGAGTCCAGACTCAGTGTCCTAAAAAGAGGCTTTCAGAGCAAGGTGTCTCGGCCTGAATGCAGCACAAAGGACAAGACAAATCACTTTTGGGTATGGGGGTATGGGGTACGGGGGCAGGGGGGTGCTATAACAAGAAACCTGACCACTAAAACAAAAGAAGCAGTTTAAGGGTTTCCGAGTACTGGCATGAGTCTGCTTTTACTGTTTTTCTTCTGTCGAGGGCAACGCTAAAAAAAGTTTACAATTCTCTGACACATCGAACAGAGTGAAAAAGTATATTAATTATGTGAATTATGCGTAGCCAATGAAATGAGGAAACATTCTGTCATTGCTTTTATGGTCAATCAAAAGTTTTAAGTTCTCATCATTCATGAACGTGTGAGTCCATTCAACCAATCCCAAGCTCCATCTTCTTTTCTGAGCCTTCTAACCACTGACTGGTAACAGCTACTATCCGCCACTGCCTCAAGCCTTTGTTTATCAGCGCACCACTGCTCAAATTTGAAGCTCCAGCTGCAGTCAAAAGAGGTACCCTGCCCATTTCTAAAGTCAGAAAAATAATTTTAAAATCTAGTTGCTGTCAGTTTCCTGAAAATCTGGTACTTGCTATGCTCTTTATCTACAAAAGTTGAAATGGTCTTCATTAAAATGGCAAAGCAAGTATCTATTTTAAGGCACTAAGACATCTTTTCCATGCCCGTTCTGATGCTACGCTATAGCTTAGGAAGCTTTGCTTTAAGTTTTTAGACAAATTTTTCAAATCGTCACCACAACTCAGTGGTTAAGAAATGAACATAGTCATTCAAGAGTGGCTAAGTGTGAAATTCACCATTCTTACCAAGTCATAATTGTTCACAAGAACCAGACATCTGAAGAGTTGCAATGCCTGCAAAAGCTACTTCACAGAAAGTTATTACATAGTATAAATACGCTGCTCAAAGCTGTATTTTATGACAGCTTTGAGATCATTTTGAGATCATTTATGGTGGAAAGATACCTGCAGTGTGTTGTGAAGCAAAATCGTCCTCCAAAAAACGCATTTCTTTGGCTGTAGCACCATATCATCATTATTAACATTACATAAACTCACAGGATGTGCAGGTTTACTGGGCAGTTTGGAACTGTGGAATATGACTGTGTTACAGACATTGTGGCCCCTGGTTCCTATCACCACCACTGTACAGAAATCCAAGTTGGTGCGTTTCTCTAGAATCCACCATTTCACATCAAACTACTCTTTATTGCTTTATTTATACAGAATTTGCTTGTATATGTACATCTGAGCTATATGACTTGAACTCGGTTATGTTGTCATCATTGGGCAAACGTACTTGTGGAAAGCAGATGCATGCTTTATATTGTTGGTTGTTTATGGTCATCTATTATCTTGCATTCTTGTTGATGTGTATAGTCTTGCTCTTGCACGGCTATCTGCAATAAGCTTAAGCCTGATGTTTCTGCCTACACATACAAAAAAGGCTGCTAATGTAGATCCTAACCTGTTAATAGCCTACAGAGTGTAAATCAAATGTGCATGAAATGTATTATGTAACTAACTACACAATTAATTGTGTGATGATATAATTACATTTAAACACCATAGCTAAATGACAAAAATCACTAGACTAAGGGCTAATTAAGCGCTCTGTATTACTCCCATACTCCATTTAGCCCATTCAAAACCTTCAGTGGGTTATAAACAGTTGAAAAAACATATCAGTGCTTCTGCACGACAGCTAGCTGCTGAATGGCTGCATGCAGTGCGAGTGCACCACACAGAGCGACCTCATTCAGCGATGCCTCTCAATGTGTCATATCCACATAAATGTTTTCAGCTGCTCGATATCTGCCCGTCTAACCCGCCGTATCTGTAATTCAGGATTGGAGGGGCAGAGGCGACCGACCATGTATCAGCGTAAAGAAAAGGGGCAATTTCTACCCAGAGTGTGGAACGCCATCACACACGGTGGTTTTCACAGCGGGAGCGGGCCTGTGACGGACAGGGCCCAACGAAAAAAGCCCCGTGACATGCAGGCTTTGCCTGCCAGCAACATCCCGAGGCAAGGGGAAACACATGCAGGACCCGGCCTGTTCAATAATACATGAAGCAAAGAGAATCAAATCAATTAGGTATTGCCGTGGTATGAATAAATGCTGCATAATTGATGGCGGCTCTCCTGCATTATGCATCTCTGTCGGCGAATCTCCATGTACAGTTATGAGGAGGGGAGGTGCAGAGCATGGAAAATTTCGCCGCCACTGTACAAAATGAAGCGACGTCAATATACAAGCTGCGTGGAGACTTAAGCTTAAGCCTACGAGACATGCTTTCTGTGAAAGGGGAGTAAAGGGTATGGTGCCAATGGCACTGCGAAGAAAAGTACCCTGGAAAACAACGCCATTATCGATAACAACAGAAAAGGTCCCACATCATGCTGCCTGTGCATTTTTTTTTCATGAGGTCCACATTTGAACATTTGTGTGGATTTATCTCCCAAAGACACTCATTATTCATTTTTAAATGTCTATTTTCCAGCTACTAATTGTGTTAGAATTAAACAAGCTGTGCCTTTAACATGTAAATAACATGTAAAATACATGTAAATGAGGTCTATTTTGATTGTCTTGTATTGTGCTTCATTCAAAGAGCGGTCCAGGTTGATGTATATATAACTTACAACTTCTGTGTGAATGGGCATAATGCTGTGGGTTACATAGGTGAATATGTACATGTGTTCTTCATGACATCATAAAAACAAGAAATTCAAAACAGGCTTTTTTGCAACCCAGGTTCCATATATGGAAAGTACGGAAAGGGACAGCTTTAAAACTTCGACAATGTTTACACACTACATCAAACTCTTTTATTCCAGGAAAAACTTGGAAATTCCGTTTTACATAATAGTGGTGGGTAGCGCTGTCCCCTCACAGAAAGAAGGGCTGGGTTCGATTCCCTGGCCGGGCAACCAGGGTCCTTTCTGTGTGGAGTTTGCATGTTCTCCTCATGTCTGCGTGTGTGGGTTTCCTCCCACAGTCCGAAGACATCCAGTCAGGCTGACTGGACATGCTAAATGACTGTTTTTGTGATTGTATGCGTCTGTATGTTTGCCCTCGATGGACTGACAACCTGTCCAGGTTGTTTCCTGCCTTCTGCCCAGTGAATGCTGGAATAGGCTCCAACACCCCACGTGACCCAGAAGGATAAGCAGCGTACTTTGTGTGTGTGTGTCTTTTACCCCAAAAGCAGTTAAGCTGCAAAAAAAGCTCATTTTGAATCCACTATTCAGCCTACAGCAGTTTAGCCCCGCCCAGTCACACTGAAGTTTTACGGGGTGTTTCAGGCAGGACTGCTTTCTGAAAGCGGCACGATACAGGTCAGCCAATCAGAACAGAGATGATTTTATATACAGGTGCATGCAAAAGTTTGAACTTCCCATTAAGTTACATGTTTTGTTAAGGTTCACTGAAATAAGGCCTGACGTCTCCTGAGGTAAGAGTGCGAAGATTTATTAAGGGAGTTTGCACAATGCTAATTGGTGCCATATAAAGTCACACAAAGCCTCGGAGCTCCAGCATAAAACTAAAGAAGCAAACTTCAAACACCAAACACTTCTTGGCTGATGCATGTGAGGTGACAGGAAAGCTGCATACATTTAATTTGCCATCAAACTACGCCTTTAACATAGGCTGCTAATGGATGGCCAGGATCTTGTCACATAAAAAGGAAAGAAAAAAGGAGAGCGGCAGGAAAGTGTCTGGAGCCAAACGGAGCCTTCTGGACAGCAGGGAGGGTAGGAAGGAGATGGCCTTCTCAGTATGTCCATGTGTATGAGAGAGAGAGAGAGAGAGAGAGCGAGCGAGCGAGCGAGCGATTTCTGAGGCACTTTCCCCACTCCACCACTTTTTTTTTTCTTTTTTTTTTAAAAGAGAAACCAGACAGATGGCAGACATTAAAAGGAGGAGCCATGTGACATCTCTCAACAGCACCACTGAGACAGAGATAATTAAAATATATTTAATCAAGTTACTCTAATTAAAAATACAGCTGGACACACACCCCATTGCCCTCTGGTCTCAATTACCCACCTTTGGTAAAATTTCATAGATCATAGACACTGAGGTGCCAGTTTAATAGAAACACCTACCTTGTACTTGCAATCCTTGGCCATTATGTCAGAAACTATTACCAAAGAATTACTGGTACACCCTAATATAGCTTTACACTAGAGCCACATTTCCCATTTTGTTGATTTTTAAAGTGAAACAAGTAAATACAACCTCTGCAGCAAACTCTTGCAGTTACTTTATATAAAAAGAAAAAAAGTAATCATAACAGGTGCAAAAGTTTGGATACTCTACTAAGTAAGTACTTATTAACAGCCCCGTTTGACAGATATCACAGCTTGCGAATGCTGTTTGTAGCCACTTAGGAGTGTTTGCACTTATGTTTTAGACATTTTCACCCACTTTTCTTTGCAGAAAGCATAAGCAATATGCAATATTTTTGGCCTGTCTTGCATGTTTAACCACTGAATTACAATTATATTAAAGTCAGGGGACTGCGAGGGCCATGCAACAAGCTCCAGCTTACATTTCTTGTAGTAGTTCATGGTTGATTTTGAGGTATGTTCTGGGTCATTGTCCTGTTGTAGAAGTCAGTACCATTTCAGCTTTAGCTTCTTGAATGATCGTGTCACATTTGCTTCCAGAATTTCTTGATATTCAGTGAAATCCATTCTTCCATCTAGTCATGCAATGTTTCCTCCTGCCACTGGCTGCCACACAACACGAAGGTATAAGAGGGTATACAGAGATCTGTCTATCTATGCTTAACAGAAGGAAACTTGTTCTTTTCATCAAGTGCTGCTCCTTTTTGTTCTCCAAATATACCTTTGGTAATTGTGACCAGAGTTGAATTTCTACTTCACAAAGCCACAGCACTTGCTTAAAAAAAATGCTTGTTTTGCATTCTTCAGACGTCAGCTTTTACAAACCCATTTCCCAAAAACTCCTAAAAACAACATGCAATTATGTAAAAATCATTTAAACTCTACGTCATTGAAAATGCTACAAAGACAACATCTCAAATGTTAAACTGAGAAATGTTTGTTTTTTTTTAAAATACATTGCTATTATGAATTTGATGCCAACAACACGTTCCATAAAAGTCGGCACGGGTACAACAAAAGGCTGGCAAAGTTGTATTATGCAAAACACCTGGTGGTTAATTGGCAACAGGTCAGTAACATGATTGGGTATAAAAGAGCATCTCAGAGAGGCGGAGTCTTTCAGAGGTAAAGATGAGGTAGGGTTCACCACTCTGTGAAAGACTGCACCATCAAATAGTGCCACAATTCAAGAATAATGTCTCTCAACATAAAAGAGCAAAGAATTTCCATCGTCTACGGTAAATCATTAAAAGTTTCAGAGAATCTGGAGAAATCTCTGTATGTAAGGGATGAGGCCAAAAACTCGTAATTGCTGGCTGTGATCTTTGGGCCCTCAGACGGCACTGCATTAAAAACAGACTTGATTCTGTAGTGGAAATCACTGCATGGGCTCAGAAACACTTCTGAAAACCACGGTCTGTGAAAAGAGTCCATCACTCATCCACAAATACAAGTTAAAACTCTAATACACGAAGTAGAAGCCAAATATAAACAGGATCCGGAAACGCCGCCACCTTCTCTGGGCCCGAGCTCAATTAAAATGGACTGAGGGGAAGTGGAAAAGTGTCCTGTGGTCCGACGAATCAGCATTTGAAATTCTTTTTGGAAATCATGGACACTGTGTCCTCCAGGCTAAAGACAACTCAGCTTGTTATCACTGCACAGTTCAAAAGCCAATGCTCATGACAGTTTAGGGGGGCATTAGTGCACATGGCATCTCATTTTTAACATTTGATATGTTGTCTTTGTAGTATTTTCCTGCAAAAAATATGGTTTACATGATTTGCATAATATCACATTCTATTTTTATTTACATTCTGCACAGTGTCCCAACCTTTTTGGAAATGGGGTTGCATGATGATTTTGCAGGTAAGGTTTCCTTCTAATAACTCTTCTACATAAATAACGATTTATGCAGATAGTTTACAGTAGAGCAGTGAACGTCCACTCCTGCTTCAGCTAAAGCTTACTGCTGGGCCTTTGCTGTCACTACTTCATTGCAGACCGAGAGGAACGAGGTTGATTCTCAGGCACGTCAGTCTCCTCTGGCTCTGAATTGGATTCTGGCTCTGGGAGCTCAAACATGTATGGCTGTATAAAGTCCAATAAAGCTGCCTGATGAAGCAAATTTGTGTGTTGGTGTCAGCTGAAGCGCTTCTAGTGGCTTTATTTTAATCCAAGAGAAGCTGTGCTGCCTAATCTAACAAGTTAATGGATAAGCTAATGTCAGTACGAAGTTGAAGTCAGGTTCCTAGCTTTTTGTTTAAGTTTACTCGTTCCACCTGAAATGGTGAAGCAATTGCATCCTGGTGAACATGAAGCTGAAGAGAGGCCGCACCTTTCCTGTCAATGGGAAAGGTTTCTGGGGATACGTCCCAGGCGAGAATACTATGACTTTGAAACCTAATTTTACATCCTTGCCGAATGTTTTAATCATTGAAATTTGGTTGGGTGTAAGTTTTCTTTGGTGTGACAAACTATCTCTGCTTTACACAAACTTGAAAATGACATTTTGGACAGTGGAAATTGTGATCAGGAATGTTTTGACAGCTTTCTCCTGCTTTCGTGATCAAATAACTTTCAGATCCTCACTCAGCTGCTAAGAGGAGCCCATGGCTATTGTTAGCACAATGTTTGAAGAGTCAAAGAACTTACTACAAAGAACCTACTTACTGACCTGCCTAACTGGGTGCAATGAGTCAACTGAGGTGTAAACAATTAATGAAATTCTAAGACATCACAACTGGAAATGCATCCAAATACTATTCTGTTTTTCTGCTTCAGTAAACCAAAGATGACTAGCTGCGCATTAATGTTCACAGGGAAAATCTAATTTTTCATTTTGATCTTTTGAAAAAGAACCTGTGTATCTACAATGGTAAGTGTTTCTGATGAAATAGCCAACTAATTGTAGGTAAAATGTATGTGTTGTCTAATAACTGGGTGTAGAGTAAAGGCTCATTATACTTATATCTACGAAAATGAATATGTGTGTTTCAAACGAAGGGTGGCACCGTGGTGCAGCGGGTGGCATGGTCATCTCATAGCAAGAAGGGCCTGGGTTTGATTCCCCGGCCAGGTGACCACGGTCCTTTCTGTGTGGAGTTCTCCCCATGTCTGAGTGTATTTCCTCCCACAGTCCCAAGACATGCTGTGAGGCAAACTGGACACACTAAATTGCCCCTCGGTGTGAGTGTGGGTGCGACAGACTGGTGACCTGTCCCGGGTATATCTTGCCTTCCACCCAATGACTGCTAGGATAGGCTCCAGCTCCCCCCACGACCCAGAAGGATAAGCAGCTTAGAAGGTGTGTGTGTTTCAAACGATGCACCGTCACCGCCTACATAATCCAGCATCCCTTACATTGGCATAGATATTAAGCGATACATCCACTAGAGGGCAGTCCAGAGTCAAAGGTTTCTGATAACAACAAACATGCCAACGTTAGAGGAGGTTGTAACGGCATACAAACTACGGAAGAGGCATCACTGTAGATGCAGATGGCCTGTGAGGCCATTAAATAGTTTGCGACATATGAACAAAGAATTCTTTTCGCTTATATTACCAATAAGAGAAACTGGCATGGTGTCACCGTGGCTACAGTGCTCCCACGGCTACTGCGTTTCATCCATACTTGTAAGCTTTCAAAACAAATGAACGAAGAAGGCTCCATACGTAATTAACGTTGAGCACACATGAGTCTTAAAACATACTATACAGTGAGGCAGTAGAAGTTTACTTGACCATAAATACTATGAAACCCACTTTTAGAAACTGCATATCACATATAAACATATTTCTTGCTATGTGGTTGCTTCACTCAGTCAAATGCTTTTCAGGAAATGCCAGTCCCAGCAGGGTCACAACCTTGAGTATGAGAAAAAGAGTCACACAGTATAGGCTAGCCTAGATCATGAATGTGACAGGAGGGGGGGAAAGTGGGCTCTTAGTGATTACCTTAGCCGTAAAAATGATTTTCTAAAGAAATTCCATAGAGCTACTGGAGCAACAATAGCACTTATAATATGGGTATTGTTAAAGCCTAGGTTGTACGGCTGCCTGGCAGCTATGTTCATATTCTTGCACATAGCTCCAGCTATGCAGTCTTTTCTGTGTCTGTGCAGTAAAAATGCCCGCATAACTTTAACGTTTCATAAGCAAGGTTGACTAATGGATTCTTTGTAGGAACTGTACTTCAGTAAGTACATTTACCTTGAAATTACATTTGAATCACTTCTAAGTGGTTCCTAGCCATTCGGACGTTTATTTCTATATGAGTGGTCACATTGTTTAAACTGTCTTATAGTCAAGGAGCACTTTATAGGCTGCTATTACTCAAATGAACATATTCAAACATGTAATCACTGCTGCTGTTTTCACGGTGAAACTGATGGTGTCAGTTACAGTCATAGAGATGAGCTATCGTCTCTGGCTTTGCATCTACAGGGTGGACCAACAACACTGGTGCATCTAATAGCGTGGACACGGTGTTTAAAAACTCCAGCAGCACTTCTGTGTCTGATCCACTCGTACCAGAACAACACACCACCACCATGTCATTGGTACTGCAGTGCTGAGAATGATCCACCACCCAAACAGTTCCTGCTCTGTGAGGGTACATGGGGTCCTGACCACTGAAGAACAGGGCAAAAGGGGGCTAACAAAGTATCAGAGAAGCAGACAGACTACAGTCTGTAATTGTAGAACTACAAAGTGCAGCTATATAGGAAGTGGAGTTGATAAAATGGACAATGAGCGCAGAAACAAGGAGGTGGTCATAAAGTTATGCCTGATCAGTGTCACAATACAATATAACATACTTTTCTACACATACATATTATGCATATAGTCAGTACTTCTAGAACACTAACCAACTGCACATTTGCAAATGTGCAAAAAGGGGGTATTTTTGCACAAGAGCAAAAAATAACCCCTTTAAATGGACTTGGTGCAACACAGTGCCAAATATTGTATACTGTGCTACTTAAATGTTTAAATGTCGGAAAAAATAAATATCCAGTCATATGTATCATGCAAATTTCTTGAAGCATCACAATATTATATTTTTGCCATATCGTCCACCTTTAGGCCACAGGCCACATGTTTCCAGCATGTTAAATTCAACACAAACTGTACAATAAACTGTGCGGATGTGTGTTCCCCGTACTTCCAGCCTGTTCGTGCTGCATGTTGCTCTAACAGAATCTGCAACTGTAGTCCTCTTGTTCAAATACAGCTCAAAAATGGCAAGTTTCATTGACGGCTCTTCTGACAAAAGTTTCAGCTGGTGCAATACCATGAATTTATTTATCACCAAAGCACATCGACTCTTTAGTAGAGTTTTCAAGCAAAACACACTGCTGGTGCTGGCTATATCAGCTATTATTAGCAACGCTAACACTGGAGGATGCCTTATGCAGACTAAACTGAACAGTGGAGAACTATGGATAAATCAACAAGCAGCAAACTGACAAAAGCAACAGTAAAAGGAAAAACTACCCTTTACTGTTTACTCCCTTTAAAGGGTACTTCCACAGAATGGGCCTCAATCACCAATACCATCGTAGGTTTTTTCTTAAATTTGTTCTTAAGAAATGTTCTAGGAAAAAGTGTACGTCAGATTCATGACATGTTCTTAATCTTGCAGAACTGTTCTCACCTTTGTGTTCTAGAGTGTGTGTAGGTTCTGTTCTTACCTAAGAACAAATCCCAAATAAGAAAACCCTGGGAATGTCAACATCTCCGCGAAAAACTGCATATACGGGTTTTAAGAAATTTCTTCTTAAGAACGGTTTGTGAATGAGGCCCATTGTTTTAAAATTTCTGTGTAATTAAATGGATATAATTTAAACAAAGTCTTTCCGAGTGGTTTGGTGTGAAATCCTCTGTTCTAGAGAAACATACCGAGTCAGAATTGTTTCCTATCACAGCGGTGGTGATGGGAACCAGACGTCTGAAGAGTTTAATGCTTATAAGGGCTGTTCACACCTTGTAGTTTCTTGTGATTGAATCACTTTCGGGTTTCACTTGATGGCATGAAAAGCCAGGTGTAAACGTTCCTTGTGAGTGGATTACAACCAGATCAGTCAAGCCACATTGAGGTGGTCAGACACAGATCTAGACATGTGTACACAGAATATACAACTATGTGTTGTTCCATACACAACTACGTGAGTAGAAATGTGTCTGCTGAGCACTGCCTAGCCTGTCAGATTCAAAAACGGAGGACACAGGAGGCTGAATTTAGCCCCATACTAAGCGCCTTCATGCTCTCCAGGCCAATGACCGCATCCAGGCGAGGCTCATCGACTCATGCTGTAACGAGGAAAAGAGCAAACAAAAGGAAAACAGAAACCACATATCTGCTGACCTGCTTTTTACACAGGAAAATTACACTCATCTGTTCACACTGGGGACATATTTTAGTGAAGAGTTTAATGGAATCCGGCCAAAGTTTATCCAGAAACAATCTGGACACAAAACACATGTTCATGGAAGACAGGCTCTAAATGTTCCCTCACAGAAAGGTATTGCATTAAACAGCTATGAAGACGCTGCCTCAAGTCAGAGACGTCTACAATAACTTTGAGGATTGTTTTGGCCTAAAACCCAGTCGGTTCTTTATGGTTCTTTAAGAGTTCTTTAGTACACTGGTAAAAATAAAGGTTCTGTGCAGGTTTACTTTTCAGGTATTGAGGTACAAACAATGTGAATGTGCCCTAAAAGGTACAACAGTGGTTTTAAGGTCCAGCTGTAAACCTTAAATAAGTTTTCTCCAGCTGAAAAGTACATATTTGTACCTTTTCATAACCTAATGTTTTAAAACAAAACAGTCCTATAAGAAGCCTGGAGACGAGACGGGGTGTGTGGAGTCAGTACAACTTAGAAAACATGATTTCAATAGATTATGGTCCAGTTATGTTCCCTGACTAAAGGTACTGAAATGTACTCCTGAGGGTAGCACCCCAGTGACAAGAGTGGTACTGCCCCAGTGACAGTTTACTACAACATTACATGCTGACTGGTTCCTGGTGACATGGTTCTCAGATTGACAGAGAATATTTTCTGTGGTTTTACATAACACCACAAGGGTTCTTCTACCGTTACTTACAAAACCCTTTTTGGCGCTACACAGAAACATTCATCAATCTAAAGAACTATTTCAGCATAGAACAGCTCTATACAGAACTCATGGTTCTAAACAGACCCATACCCTTTATTAAAGAACCCATGACGAATTATCCATTTGAGAGTGGATTTTTTTATGTACTGATGGCAGGACGTTCTTTTTTTTATCATTAATATTATATATAAAAAGCCAGAAGACATAGGGCCACTGGTCATTTTGCACAGTAAATAAAATGCCTATATTTTGGTTTTATTATGATTCCCATCACCAACACTGTAAAGAAAGCTGAGTAAGTCGGCTTCTTTACAATGAGCATTTCACATCAAACCTCTCTGAATGACTGTTTACATCTTAACCATTTAGTTTTGTGAAAATTTTTTAAAATCTATAAAAACACCCCTGTAATAACCTACACTGTAACAAGAACCCACAAGTTGCACTGGGAGGAGTTGCAACCACTGACTATACATAAGAAACTGTATTCACTTTATGGAAATCACGTTCATTTCACATGAGCTGTGCATTTACCATGATTAATATAATGTTAAACACACAGTCTGATGAAGCATATTGCATCCACTCACATAGCTATAACACGGTCTATAACACCAGCTCAATTTGAGCAAATAAAGACAAATGACAAACTACCCACCTAAAATAGCAAGATTGTTTTAGTCTACACTGATTTCCAATTTCTTTACACACTCCTAACTTATACGTACAATAACTGGCCATTTTATCAGAAACACCTACAATATAGGTTCACTTTGTAAGTTTACAACCACTGACTGTGGTCCATCTGTTGCTGCACAGTTTAGCAGCCCCCCTTTATAGAAAGGGACCACCAGATATTATCAGCACAGCCATAATGCCTACACTGTACTGGCAAGGTAATGTGTTTTGCGCTGGTATTACACAGCATATTTTTTAACAATATACACTCACTGGCCACTTTTTACAAACCCCTACCTTGTAGCTCCACATTGGCGAACAGTCACAGACTGCAGCCCATCTGTTAATGCCCAATTTGTGTTAGTCATCCTCTAACCCTTCATTTGTGGTCTGTTACTGACCACAGAACTGACCTGAAACCTAGCAGTGACACAGATGAGTGTTAAAACCCCCGTAACACCACTGTGCCTGATGCTATGCTGAGAGTGGTCTGCCACCCAAATAATATCTGGTCAGCAAGGGTTCTGTTCCTCTCCACTGATGGACATGGTGGGGAGCTAACTGGGCAGCAGTAGATGAGCTACAACAACTACACACCTACATGGTAAGTGTTAATAAATGGCTAATTATATTAGGTGCAAAGCAGGTGTTAACACAATTTGTAAACAGCACAAACATTTACAAATGTAGTTAAACATATTTATGCAATCCTTTAATGAATCATGCAGCTGGCGAGTGTTGTACATGTGCTGACGATACACATATGTTCAGAAAAGCACATCATATTGTATTATAATAGATCACAATAACGATATATATAGTCACTGTGCCCAGTCCCATTGTGCATAAAGGTTTAGTATTTAGAAAGATGGGAGAATCATTGGTATTATTGGTATTATTAACGGCGTATTATTCATTTCCTGATTCATGGCCAGCGTGTTTTATTATGCACGGCACAGACAAAAGACTATGGATCGCACAATATGCTTTAGCTCAGTGGTTTTCAATCCACTAGAGTCCTTGTGTCTTGCACAATTTAGTGTTTTTCCTGCTCCAACAACCCCAATTCAGCTTGGCGCTTCATATATACATACACCCCGATCAGGCCTAACATTATGACCACCTCCTTGTTTCTATGCTCATTGTCCATTTTATCAGCTCCACTTACTCTATAGCTGCACTTTGTAGTTCTACAATTACAGACTGTAATCCGTCTGTTTCTCTGATACTTTGTTTGCACCCTTTACCCTCTTCTTCAGTGGTCAAGCCCCCCATGGACCCTCACAGAGAAGGTACTATTAGGTATGGTGGATCATTCTCAGCACTGCAGTAACACTGATGTGGTGGTACTGTGTTAGTGTGCGTTGTGCTGGTCTAAGTTATCAGACACAGCAGTGCTGCTGGAGATTTTAAACACGTGATAGACTGAGAAAAGTCCACCAACCAAAAACATCCAGCCAACAGCGTCCTGTGACCACTTATGCAAGACAAGAGGACGACCAACACAAACTGTGCAGCAGCGGATGAGCTATCGTCTGACTTTACATCTACAGGGTGGACTGACAAGGTAGGTGTGTCTAATAGAGTGGACAGTGAGTGGACACAGTGTTTAAAAACTCCAGCAGCACTGCTGTGCCTGATCCACTCAGACACAGAGAAAGAGAAAGAGAGAGAGACTCACATCTAGCGAGAATGGTGGGAACCATAGCAGCATTAAATGCAGTGCATTAGCGATACCTACCATATGTAGGCTATTTGAGGAAACGTCAAAACAACAACACCAGCTTTACTTCACTAAGTACACAACATTTGCTAGGCTGTAAATGCTGTCATGGTGAAACGGGAGGTGACGCCGGCACTGCGGCACTCTCAAGCATGTCATATCTCTTACTCAAACATCTGGTGATCACATTATTTACTTTAAGATTTCTGTCACAAACGCACACGGGGTGAATGACAAACCGAGACTGCCTATTAGACTTGCTTAAAACTGTCACGTTACTAAACAAACAATTGTTTGGGAGCCAAAAGAGCCTGAAAGCCCAACACTAAGCAGAACAGTGGCGATACTGAGGTCCATTGCTGTAATTCAGTCGTTCCCAATGTCAGTGGTGGGGGCGTTTCAGTGGTGGGGGCCCTATTCTCTGCACATTTTCTGCTTTCCGTACTGTAACATTCATGAGGGGCTTAATAATTAATTAGTTAGTTAAATCAGGTGTGCTCTATGAGGCAAAGCACAAAACCATGCAACATTTAGGGTCCCCACAACTGACTTTGGGAAACCTTTACTAAACACATACGTTAAAACACCAACACTGGCAGCCAAAGTGAACTGCTCATATATACACATTAAACACTGATGTCTAGCAGCAGGTGATGTATTTATCCTGTCTGTTCACGTAAAGACAGAAAAGCAAGACCAATGACTGGAATTCCAACAACACAATACAATATGCCACACAGTTGGAAATTCAGGCACAATTTAAAGCACACTGGGAGCTTCGGGGCAACACAGAAAAAATGTGTGGAAAGCAAAACCTTAAGAACTACTTTAGGAACAATGTGAGGTCTTCAAGAACTAGAACACTTACAGAATGCTGATAAACAATTTAATAGCCCAAGATTGGCTCAAACGGCTCAAATTGTTGAATTTTTTTTTGCTCTTCTAGTCTTGAAGACCACCTTCGCAATTACTTGTCATATTTTGCTATTTATTTATTTATTGATCCAGGCTTATCCACAAATGGTCAATGAAGGTGAAGGTTTTCATTCCAACAAGCAGAACACAGCAATTGCTTGATATCAACTGCTTACCGCACATTCTTCACCACTGCCCACAGACCATCCACAGTGGCTGGATTTTTCTTCTCCACACATTTTCAAACGCTGCCCCACAAGATCTCAATGAGTTTTAAATTGTGTCTGAATTTCACCTGGTAAACCGCAAGGCACCTGGCATTGTCTTGCTGGGATGTCCAGCATTCGTGGTGTTGCTCCTCCTTTTCTACAACAAACAGCGGACACAATAACCACATGAAAGTCAAATTCACAGCTGCTAAACATCAGCGCGTGACATACATGCATGTGAGCAAGTCTTTTTGACTGCCCATGAACATGAATCCCGATTTGTATAAATGAATAGTTTAGGTATTAGAACACAATATACATCCTATGTCTGTGAACAAAAATACTCAACTAACAGCATCGTCAACTACTGTCAGAAACAGAAGCTAAAATAGTCCAATATTGTGTCTGATGGTTCCCCATTTTAACGGCCTGTCCATCATCAATAAAGAGGAGCAATATGACAATATTTAACACCATCGCAATACATGAATCACAATGTCACAATACGCTTTTATAAGCACTTCGTACTTACAAACCACTTCTCAGCGGTATGTTTGAGATCATAACTAGGGCTGTTTAACCGGATTTAGTGCAGCAGTGAGAAATGATGAACAAAAGTAACTGGATTTATAATTTTGGATAGTATGTTGTAAATGTGGCACAAATTTTTTTTCTATTCTCACTTGCCCTGTACTGTTTAGTATTCTCCTCATCTTTAACTACCATGTTGTTCAAGTACAGCAAATACAGCTGGATTCCTCTATGCAATTTTTTTGGAAAACCGCAGCATCACACAGATTACCTGATCTGATACACTTCCTCAAATTGTTATGTAAGAGAGGAGTTGAACCAGGGCAGATGGAGCAGGGAAAACAAGCATGGTCAGCCCTCCAGGACTGGAGTCCACCACTACACAGGATCACACAGTCTGCAGTTATACCCTGTTTAGGTCAATGGATAAACGATATGCAGAATAAAGCAAGCAAGTTCAGTAATTCACCACGCCCATATAGAAAAGCTTACTCCGGTAGGAGATTTACTACATATTTATTTCATAAATCACTACAAACAGGAAACAAGCAGGCTTTAACGTTTGTGTCCGCTATTGAATGAACTGCATCTGATGCTAGCGACTTTAGCCACGGCGTTGTTTACATTCGCTCTACTTAAATGACGAAACTGTGTACCGTCAATCATTTGTCTTGAAGTCTTTTAACGGCGCTTTACTTTAGAAAGACGCTACATGTTGTCACACTGACAGAAAAGGCTAATAAAATGCAGAATTAGACCACAAAGCGCAGAAAGCACAAAACGTTTCCTAAGCAGACAGCAAGTACTCACCGTCCGTGTAGGCGGTGCACGGCGGATGGTGAAGCGTGATGGGAAATGTAGTTTTTAGTCATGTCAAACGACGTTTGCGTCAAGTGAAAACAACGAAGGATGAAACTACATGTCCCATATTTCCTATTACTGAGCGTCTTTCGTGCCAACACGTGCTCATGGCCATGCGCTTCTGATATTTATCTACCATATGAAATGTGACATTTTTTAAAAAGATCCTTTTTTAATAGCAAGGAACTGGATTTTCAGTTTGGATGTGCAGACTCGTCTGGTAAAGGGGAAATCCACCTGTTTTTTTTTTTATTTGTGCATAATTACATGGTTAAGATGTACTCACTCAGACTGGTGTGATTTAAAGTGCTCCATTCTAGAAAAAACTTACTGAGCCGGATTTGTTCACAGTGGTGGTGATAGGAACCAGACGCCAGACGAGTTTCATGCCTCTAAAAGCCCCCTCACAGAAGGTGTCTACGTTATATGGTTAGGAATATAATAACTCTGCCTGATGTCTGAGCCATTGTTTTACTAAATGTGTGAATATGTTTAATATATGTTAATATGTTTAAAAGCCATGTTTGTCAGAGGGGTACATGTGGGCTGTTAGGAGGCAAAAGTGCTCAGGGGTGGTTTTGGATAGTAAATAAAATGGCAACTTTTGCACTGCAGGCAAAGCAACCCCTGGTTCCCATCGCCACCACTGTAAAGAATGTTGGCAAGTTTCTCCACATGAACCATTTCAGCTCAACCACTCTGAATGACTTGGTTTAAATTTCAGTGACTGAATTATACAGATGTTTTGACAAATTGGTGGAATCCGCCTTATAAAACATAAAACTGATCAAATAGCCTGCACTGAATGAGACAACAGTGATGTGAGGCCGCTTTAGATGCCTGAGAATGTGCAACAGCTGGAAAGACAAATGGTGATAACAGGCAAAATCTCCTATCTGTGCAATCAAGTGAACGTATAATAGTTAGATTGAGGTCACTTGACCTGAAAGAGAGCAGATCGGAGCAAGCTCTCCCCAGAGGGCTGTGCCTTTCTCACATTACAGGGCAATTAATTAAACACTCAGTTAAACAGACAGACTGAAGTCGTTTTGTACCAATTATGAAAGGATGGGGGGAAAAAACGGAGTAACCGAGAGCATGTCAGCATCTGCGCGCTTTATGAAGCCTTTAATGTGTGTTGTAAATTTGGTTTCGGCCTGAACAGAAAAGTTTTCACTGGGACACGTAGGCTTAGGTAGGCCATTTAGTGCTGGACTTCTGTCAGAAACTCTCATAAATGCCATGTTCTGTATGAATGGGATGTAAGAGTCATGATAAAACAAAAGATGCTGATTTATTGCCATCCAGATGTCTGATAAAAGAAACAGCATCTGGGTAGGACAGGCCTCCCAATCATAAAGCTGTAGTCTTGTTGGCAGTAGTCACAACCCCACCCCCCCACCCCACCCCGCTCTGTTCACTTTAATTCACCTTATATGTATGAAGTGAAGTGGCCAAATATACAGTGCATTCTTGCTTTGATATGATTCTTGATGCTATGATTTGATTTGAGAGCGATGTTTGACTTCTAATAGTAGGCCTGAAGTATGAATAGCAGCGTGCAATTTAGCATGAAAAGGCTTTATAGGCCTCAGATATTTCCTGCTCTTCAAGCTTGTACTTCTATCAACGTTCTAATAAAGTAATCATAAGTTTGTCTGCGATGACGAGGTCAGCTCTGTTAAAACAGCATTATAAATAAAAGTAAATTATCAGCCAGTGTTGCACCATCTCTGGCTTATCAAGGACTCTGATCCACAGCTCATTATATTAGTCATACACTGCCCATCTGCTTCAGGACTGTTCTCCCTTTTCTCTATACTGTTTACAAGATAAATACAAACAAATGCACCAGCTATGTAAACAGCAGTGAGTCCAGAGCCTCATTAAAAGCAATAACACAAGCCAAAATAGCTCTGAAGAGAAGTAGGAAAAAACGAGCTGCTGCTCAAAATGGAGTTTCCTCCAGGTTCATTTCTCAGCACTGTATTACAGTGTTAAATGCGTATGTGCTTGGGAGTCCTTTAGCACAGAACATATGCTTATTATATTACTAGTGGCCATTCAGTTTAATGTAAATTGCCCACACACCTATTAATCCACAGCACTTAATTTACTGGAAGCCAGATATTTCAATGTAAATGAGCCTCTAACCGGTCACTAAATGGTTTATTGTGTGATGTGAGAATGGTGACCAGCATCACACCTTCCCTGATGAGTGTTCGGTGGGTGTTTTGATGAATTAAGGCATTGACAACACCCAGCAAGCGTAAATAGCTTTGGTCAAAATAACACAGTCTTTCAGTCACAACAAAGGTTCACAATCTCTTGAAATTTTCCAGATGCAATATGCAAATTGTTTACACTGTAAACATTCACTCCCCCAGGCCTTTTACAGAAACTAAGCTGCAAATTCAGATTGAATTCATTGTTTTTGTACATATACATATATACACACACACACACACACACACACACATATATATATACATACAGTATGTACAGCCTGAAGGTGCTTGGCTCCACCCATTTACATTGAAGTTATAGGGAGTGTTTCAACCCAAACTGCTTTTATGAATGCGGCACAAAACACAATCTAGAGGCTCCCGAGTGGCACAACCATCTCAGTGTTGGTCCTATCATCAGGTGATTGCCAGTTTAGTACCTGGTTCAGTTCATGGCTGGGAGTCCAAGAGAGCACAACTGGCCATGTGCTCCCTGGGTGGGTAGGATGGCCTCCCCATTCACCCAGCATGATGCTAGCCAGCATAGGCCTTTATCAGCTGACATAACAGAACAGGCGGTTAGCGCTTTCTTCCGAGTTTGTTCAGATGTCCAATGACGTTGCGTTAGTGGCAGTTCAAAAAGATGCAGTGGCTGGCTTCACAGGAAACTTGTGCTAGCTTTTGTCCTCCTAGCACCGGGGGTATCGTGTGACTGGGGGAAAAAAACCCAATCTAATGCGAAATTGCAGCACACAACTCCATATTTGTTAAAATGCATGAATTAATGAGCAGCACAACCATGTCAGCGTTCGCCGCTGAGCTGTCCGATGATGCTGTGTTACCAGCAATTTAAAAAAGATGTGATGGTTGGCTTTAGGTGATTCAGAGCAAACACATGCCTGCCCTCATCTTGTCAGCCTGGTAGCACTGTGTAATGAGGGAGGTAGTAGATGATAACTGGACATGATTAAATTGGGGAGAGAAAAATGCACATTTTGGCACATATATATGAGATATATGAGTTTGGCACCGTGCCAACATAGAGAACCTCTGAAAGAATGTTTTTTTGTGCATGTGTCTGTATAAAAATCCAGTGCGCACTATATACTATGATGTGTTCATCAGAGATTATCTGGTGAGCACCAGATACGGTCATGTGCTTATCAGATAAGCCCTAGCTATTATCAGGTGAGCACCAGATATTATATGGTAAGCACTAAATATAATCTGTGTGGTGTTGGTGTGGTTGGTGTAGTGTAGTGGGGAACACCTTTGCCTTCTACGCTGTAGACTGGGGTTCAATCCCCTGCCTGAGTAAGCACCCTACACTATACCAATAAGAGTCCTTGGGCAAGACTCCTAACACAACCTTCGCCTACCTGTGTAAAGCAATCAAATTGTACGTCGCTCGGGATAAGAGCATCAGCCAAATGCCGTAAATGTAATCTGATGCGCTCCAGATATATGAGGGGAGCACCAAATACTGTCATGTGAACACCTGATAATATCTAGTGATTACCAAATAGTGCCTGTGTAATGCAATTGTAAAAAAACAGATGCTTGTGCACATAAAACAGAGAAAGGGCTTTAAAGTTGGAAGGACAGTTTGAAGCTAAACCAACAACAACAAAATGCTTGCTATGCACATGAGAATAACAATGCTAAACAACAAGCATGATAAACAAAGGATTGTTTATACAGACAAAGACAAACACAGATAAATGAAATCAGAATTTTTTAACAAGTGTCCATGACTGAGTGATAGAGGGCATGTGTTCATAATGTGTCTGAGGAATTATGGGAAGTGGAGTTCAGAAAGTCAATGGAGGATGAATTTGGAAACATCACATTCTTTTTCTCACCTGATAGTATCTGACAAGAGCATGATGGTTTTTACTTAAAAATGTATAGGTCAGATTTTATATATATATATATATATATATATATATATATATATATATATATATATATATATATATATATATGTATATATATATGTATATATATATGTATATGTATGTATATATATATATATATAGAGAGAGAGAGAGTTCACTTTCATTGGAAGAAAACCTTGTATCTCCATTTTTGAGGTTTTTCAGTTTTTGACATAATTTGAAAATACCTGATATCCTTTACATTGTATGTGAATTTCATGATGAATGGATTAAAAGACTTGACTTGGTAAAAAGTTTGGTTCCATTGACTTACATTACAAGTAAAGTAGGTTTTTTCCTTCTCCTCTTTCAACAGCAAAATACATTTTATATATATAGGTGTGTGTGTGTGTGTCTGTGTGCCTGCCCTATGATGAACTACCTACCTACCTACCCTATGATGTTTCCTACCTTACGTCCAATGACTACTGGGATAGGCTTAAGCTCCCCCTGCGACCCAGAAGGATGGGTGGCTTAGAAAGTGTGTGAGATGTGGGCATTAGCCAAGGTTCTGTAAGGCTTATCCAACCTAGCACCTGCTACTACAACAGAACGCATTTGTTGGTGGAGTATGGATGGAAAGAAATACTTGGTTTCTGGGTAACTTCTCTAATTATTGTCTCTCTTTCAGCATGTTCCATATCTGACAGATGCCATACTCCCACATGAATCTGAGAGTGCAGAATGCAAAACGGCAGGTCTTTGGATTTAATCTGAGATCCGGCTTATGGATTTCTGGATTTTACTTTTCACCCACTCAACAAGCGCATTTTGAGAACCAACTCCTGCTCTGGCCCAGGCCATTCTTCACGTGGAGGCTGAAAAGGTTCCAAACACTGAAAAGGTCAAACCCACATAGCATCAGTGAGGTGGTCAATGCGGCTCTTGGATGTCGATAAAATGCTTCAGCTTAGTGTACTGTGCCTGTGTGCGCGCGTTTGACCTCTATTTATCATGTCAATTTAAGAGTTGTGTCTTTTTTTTTCTTTTTTTTAACGAGAACAGGAGCACGAAAACAGCGCAGTTCAACCAGCAGTGAACTTTTAACATGACAGCATGTGCAAGCAGAAGCATGAATGAAGAAATATAAAAACGTTGACCGTTAATATAACATAACGCTCTTCAAGCGGCCATGAAAATACATGGCTTGTCTTGCATTCCTCAGGCTCTTGACCTGTCACCCTTTATTTCTTTGTAAACTACAAAATCCTCAGCGTAAATGCTGATTGCAGGTTAATGCACACCTTGAACAAGGCCACAGCATGTGGGTGACGATTTTGCAGCAGCCTGCGTGTGAGTCACGGGGGAAAAAACAGCCTCGCCGAAGTCTCCTCATGCCATAAACATGCATTGTGCATTTCACTGCACAAATGGCAGGCTGCGGCTTCATAAACACCCATTATTTCACAGCAGAAGCTGTTGCTTAGCTTGAGTTGCCAAGGCCAACTGTATCCACCTTGTCCCTCCCTGCACTCCCCCACAATGTCGCTTTGTTAGCGCTTATTACGAGACAGTCTTCAGCAAAAAAGCCTTATCATCAACCTTGAAATCCTCATTCACAGTAGACAGATACATTGTTGAGAAAAATGAATAATTGAGAATTTCACAGCGCTGAGCGATGGACTGAGTTTCATTACATTATCTAAAAGTGTGTTGCACTGGTCACCTGAGTCAACTGGCAAGACATTTTGCTTTTAATTAAGAACAATATAAGTGACTTATTACTCTGAGACACTAATGCTCACATCTGTCTAGAGCATTTACAGTGAATAGTGGGATAGTTTGTGCAATGTAGACACATTTCGTAATCACAGGTGGGCAGTAACTCCTCCATTTGCCCCTGTTCCATGTACTTTGATGGACTTGAGTGTTCTGAAGTCATAATGCTTTAATGAGTTGTGACAAAATCGATCTTCTCCTTCAGGCTTTCAGGTTTTAGTCCTTCACATACCAAACTCCTTATTCGGGTTTAATGATATTCTGTTCTGTCGCGTCAGCTCCTGGACTGTTTTGCTGTTGCTCGCATCTCTCGCTTTTGCACTTTATTCTACAACAAAAAAACTGGAACAGTGCAGGTCCTGTTATGATAAAGGCTGGATGCATTGAAGTTCCACTGCAGTCAGTTTTTGAACTGATACTCTTTTACTCACCATCAGTTTCGGCTGCTTTTGACTCTTCTTGAGTCATATCCTACATTTTGATCATATTCGCTGGCCCCAAAAGCCCACTTTTTTATGTCTGTATGGATTTATTTACCAAAAAACCACTTTATCCCTTATACCTAAACAGGCTGTTTGTGTTACTGTGCATTTAAGACTGGTATATGTAAATTATCTCTGTTCTGATTGGCCACCCTGCCTGCTTTATTCAAAAAGAAGTTCCATCCAAAAAATTCCTTACAATGGGCGGGTCTAAACTGTTCTAAGCTGCATGTGGTTGACTGAACATACTGAAGAGCGAACAATATGTGTTGCAATTTTACTTTGAAACAACGTTTAGATACTACTCTTTTACTTTAATAGCTAAGGAATTTAGTTTTCCATATTAGAGGTCCTTTTACTGAAGGAACCATGCTTTTCCTTAACTGTGGTTTTAGGCTGGCCTGCTCTACTCACAAAGACAGGCTGAGCTTCATCCACTTTCAAACTTAATTTCAAAGGGTGTAGCAATTCTGAAACTGAGACCGAAACTGTGATACACACATGCACAGTCTTGTGTCACAGTTCCGGAAGACAGATACAACCCACCCCAACCCGCCGCCAAACGCTGCTGGTGCAGCCTGTTGTGCTCTCACTTCATTATTAATGTAGCAAAACTCATTTTCATTTCACAGTTAAGACTATAACATGTCTTCTTCTTCTTCTTCTTCTTTCGGCTGCTCCCTTTAGGGGTTGCCACAGCATCTGCCTCCATCTTGCCCTATCCACTGCCCCCTCTACTTTTACACCAACCATCTCCATGTCCACCTTCACTACATCCATAAACCTTCTCTGAGGTCTACCTCTTCTCCTTCTGCCTGGCAGCTCCATCTCCAACAGTCTTTGACCAATATATCCACTATTCCTCCTCAACGCATGTCCAAACCATCTCAACCTGGCCTCTCTTGCTTTATCTCCAAACTGCTCCACCTTCACTGTCCCTCTGATCTGCTCATTTCTAATCTTGTCCATCCTTGTCACTCCCACTCCCATCTTCATCTCCGCCACCTCCAGCTCAGCCTCCTGTCTTTTAGACAGAGCCACAGTCTCCAAACCATACATCATAGCAGGACGCACTACTGTCTTGTAAACCTTCCCTTTCACTCTTGCTGCTATCCTTCTGTCACAAATCAGCCCCGACACCCGTCTCCACCCACTCCATCCTGCCTGCACCCTCTTCTTCACCTCTTTTCTACACTGTCCATTGCTCTGGATGGTTGACCCAAGATATTTGAAGTCATCCACCTTTACGATCTCTACTCCTTGCATCTTCACCTTTCCACCTGCCTCCCTCTCATTCACACACATGTATTCCGTCTTGTCTCTACTGACCTTCATTCCTCTCCTCTCCAGTGCAAACCTCCACCTCTCCAGATTCTATTCCACCTGCTCTCTACTCTCACCACACATTACAATGTCATCTGCAAACATCATGGTCCATGGAGCCTCCTGCCTGACCTCATCTGTCAACCTGAACATCACCATTGCAAACAAGAAGGGGCTCAAAGCTGATCCCTGATGTAACCCTACCTTCACCTTGAAACCATTTGTCACTGCAACTGCACACCTCACCACTGTCTCACTATCCTCATACATGTCCTGCACCACCCTAACATACTTTTCAGCTACACCTGACTTCCTCATACAGTACCACAGTTCCTCTCTTGGCACCCTATCATATGCCTTCTCTAGATCCACAAAGACACAATGTAGCTCCTTCTGTCCTTCTCTGTACTTCTCTACCAACACTCTCAACGCAAAAATTGCATCTGTGGTACTCTGGGCATGAAACCAAACTGTTGCTCACTGATCTGAACCTCTCGCCTTAGCCTTGCTTCAACAACTCTTTCCCATACCTTCATGGTGTGGATCATCAACTTTATACCTCTGTCGTTACTGCAGCTCTGCACATCACCCTTGTTCTTAAAAATGGGGACCAGTACACTGCTTCTCCACTCATCAGGCATCCTCTCACTCTCCAGGATTTTGTTAAACAACCTGGTTAAAAAGTCCACTGCCTTCTCTCCTAAACATCTCCATACCTCCACTGGTATGTCATCTAGACCAACTGCCTTTCCATTCTTCATCCTTTTTAAAGCTGCCCTCACTTCCACCTTACCAATTCTCTGCACTTCCTGATCCACTATCTCTCCCCCCGTTGTCCTCCTCTCTCTCTCTCGTTTACCTCATTCATTAGTTCTTCAAAGTACTCCTTCCATCTACTCAACACTCTCTGTTCACTTACTAGTACATTTCCCTCTCTATCCTTTATCAGCCTAACCTGCTGTACATCCTTTCCAGCTCTATCTCTCTGTTTAGCCATACGATACAAATGCTTTACTCCTTCTTTACTGTCCAGACTCTCATACAGCTCATCATAGGCCTGAGCCTTTGCCTTTGCCACCATTCTTTTCCCTATGCGACTAGCCTCACAGTACTCCTGCCTAATTCCTTCATCTCTCTGGTTATCCCACGTTTTCTTAGCTGCCTTCTTCTTCTGAATACCCTCCTGGACTTCTTCATTCCACCACCAACTTTCCTTGTCTTCTTTCCTCTGACCAGACGAAACACCCAACACATTTTTGCCAGTTTCTCTCACCACCTTAGCTGTAGTTTCCCAGTCCTCAGGTAGCTCCTCACTGCCCCTAAGGGCCTGTTGCAATTTTTCCCTGAACTGCCTGCAACCATGCTCCTCCTTCAGCTTCCACCATCTAATCTTTGGCTCTGTCTTCACGCTCTTCTTCTTCGTTTTTAATCTCATTCTATAGACAACCACCCTATGCTGCCTTGCTACACTTTCCCCTGGTACCACTTTACAATCTCCAATCTCCTTTAGGTGGCATCTCCTGCTAAGCATATAAACCACCTGTGTGAACCTCCCTCCACTCTTGTATGTCACCCTGTGTTCTTCCCTCTTCTGAAGATATGTGTTCACCACAGCCATTTCCATTCTCTTTGCAAAATCTACAACCATCTGACCATCTGCATTTCTGTCTTTCACACCATACATACCCAGCACCTCTTCATCCCCTCTGTTCCCTTCACCAACATGTCCATTGAAGTCTGCACCAATCACTAATCTCTCCTCTCTAGGGACACCATCTACCACTTCATCCATCTTACTCCAAAATTCCTCTTTCTCCTCTAACTGACAACCAACCTGTGGTGCATATGAACTGACCACATTCAAAATCACACCATCAACCTCCAACTTCAGGCTCATGATCCTGTCTGACACTCTCTTTACATCCAGAACACTTTTCACAAGCTGTTCCTTTAGGATTATCCCTACTCCATTTCTCTTCCTCTCTACACCATGATAGAACAGTTTGAATCCACCTCCAATGTTCCTGGCCTTGCTTCCTTTCCATCTGGTCTCCTGGACACACAGAATATCTACCTTCCTTCTCTCCATCATGTCTGCAAGCTCTCTGCCTTTACCAGTCATTGTCCCTATGTTCAGAGTCCCTACTCTAACCTCCACACTCCTGCCATTCCTTCTCTCTCGCTGCCTTCTAACCCGCCTTCCTCCTATAACATGTATAATATGTAAATTGGGAAATTATTATTCTGTTTAAAGTCAGGGAAAGCTGTATTTCTTGTTGTTTCGTGTTCTCTTTAGTGTCCTATATTGTTGGTGACTTAATAAAACCCTGAAAATCTACCCCCCTCAAAAAAAAAACAAACAACAAAACAATGTAACACACACACTCACAGCAGCAATGTACACACACACACACACACACACACATATATATATATATATATATATATATACATATATATATATATATATATATATATATATGTCCAAATTGTTCCCAATTGTGTTGTGGTCCCTCCCTGGTGTCATGTGACTCAATAGAGTTACATGGTTCCAGGTGTGAATGGGGAGCAGGGCTGTTAAATTTGGTGTTCTGGGTACAATTCGCTCAAACTGGCCACTGGATATTCAACATGGCACTTCATGGCAAAGAACTCTCTGAGGATGTGAGAAATGGAATTGTTGCTCTCCACAAAGATTACTAACACCCTGAAACTCAGCTTTAGCATGGTGACCAAGGTCATACAGTGGTTTCCAAGGACAGGTTCCACTCCGAACAGGCCTCGCAAGGGTCAACAAAAGACGTTGAGTGCACATGTTCAGCGTCACATCCAGAGGTTGGCTTCAAAAAATAGACCTATGAGTGCTGCCAGTGGGAGGTCAGCCTGTCAGTGCTCAGACCACACACCGCACAATGCATCAACTTGGTCTGCACGGTCATCATCCCCGAAAGGAAGCCTCTTCTGAAGCTGAAGCACGAAAAAGTTAACGACAAGCTGTCCAAGAACATGGATTACTAGAACCATGTTCTGTGGTCTGATGAGAGGTCTGGTTCATTGAGGGAAACATGAATTCCTACATGTGCTGTGAAATTCTGAAGCAGAGCATGATCCCCTCCCTTCAGAAACTGCACCATATGGCAATTTTCCAACACAATAATGACCCCAAACACCAAGATGACAACTGCCTTGCTAAAGGTAAAGGTGATGGACTAGCCAAGTATGTCTCCAGACCTAAACCCAATTGAGCACCTGTGGGGCATTCTCAAGCAGAAGGAGGAGGAGTGCAAGGTGTCTTACATCCATCAGCTCCATGATGTCATCATGGAGGAGTGGAAGAGGATTCCTGTGCAACCTGTGCTGCAGTGGTGAATTCCATGCCCAAGAGGGTTAAGGCAGTGATAGATAATAATGGTGGTCACACAAAATATTGACAGTTTGAGCACAATTTGGACATGTTCACTGTGAGGTGGACCCACTTTTTAGACATTAATGTCTGTGTGTTGAGTTATTTTCAGAGGACAGTAAATCTGCACTGCTCTACAAGCTGTACACTGACTACTTTAAGTTATATCCCAAGTTTTGATTCTATAGAGCTGTGCCATGAAAAGATATAATAAAATATTGGTAGAAATGTGAGGGGTGTACTCACTCTTGTAAGATTATATATATATATATATATATATATATATATATATATATATATATATATATATATATATATATATATATATATACACACACACACACACACAGTGGGGAAAAAAGTATTTAGTCAGTCACCAATTGTGCAAGTTCTCCCACTTAAAAAGATGAGAGAGGCCTGTAATTGACATCATAGGTAGACCTCAACTATTAGAGACAAAATGAGGGAAAAAAATTCAGAAAAATCACATTGTCTGATTTTTAAAGAATTTATTTGCAAATAATGGTGGAAAATAAGTATTTGGTCACCTACAAACAAGCAAGATTTCTGGCTGTCACAGACCTGTAACTTCTTCTTTAAGAGGCTCCTCTGTCCTCCACTCATTACCTGTATTAATGGCACCTGTTTAACCTCGTTATCTGTATAAAAGACACCTGCCCACAGCCTCAAACAGTCACACTCCAAACTCCACTATGGTGAAGACGAAAGAGCTGTCGAAGGACACCAGAAACAAGATTGTAGACCTGCACCAGGCTGGGAAGACTGAATCTGCAATACGCAAGCAGCTTGGTGTGAAGAAATCTACTGTGGGAGCAATAATCAGAAAATGGAAGACATACAAGACCACTGCTAATCTCCCTCAATCAGGGGCTCCACGCAAGATCTCAGCCCGTGGGGTCAAAATGATCACAAGAACGGTGAGCAGAAATCCCAGAACCACACGGGGGACCTAGTGAATGACCTGCAGAAAGCTGGGACCAACGTTACAAAGGCTACTGTCAGTAACACACTACGCTGCCAGGGACTCAGATCTTGCAGTACTAGACGTGTCCCCCTGCTTAAGCCAGTACATATCCGGGCGCGTCTGAAGTTTGCTAGAGAGAGTATTGGGAGAATGTCATATGGTCAGATGAAACCAAAGTAGAACTGTTTGGTACAAACACAACTCGTCGTGTTTGGAGGAGAGTGAATGCTGAGTTGCATCCAAAGAACACCATACCAACTGTGAAGCATTGGGGTGGCAACATCATGCTTTGGGGCTGTTTCTCTGCAAAGGGACCAGGACAACTGGTCTGTGTGCATGAAAGAATGAATGGGGCCATGTATTGTGAGATTTTGAGTGCAAATCTCCTTCCATCAGCAAGGGCATTGAAGATGAAACGTGGCTGGGTCTTTCAGCATGACAATGATCCCAAGCACACTGCCAGGGCAACAAAGGAGTGGCTTCATAAGAAGCATTTCAAGGTCCTGGAGTGGCCTAGCCAGTCTCCAGATCTCAACCCCATAGAAAACCTTTGGAGGGAGTTGAAAGTCCGTGTTGCCCGCCGACAGCCCCAAAACATCACTGCTCTAGAGGAGATCTGCATGGAGGAATGGGCCAACATAGCAGCAACAGTGTGTACCAACCTTGTAAAGACTTACAGAAAACGTTTGACCTCTGTCATTGCCAACAAAGGATATATAACAAAGTATTGAGATGAACTTTTGTTATTGACCAAATACTTATTTTCCACCATAATTTGCAAATAAATTCTTTAAAAATCAGACCTATCATGAGGTCTACCTATCATGTCAATTACAGGCCTCTCTCATCTTTTTAAGTGGGAGAACTTTCACATTTGGTGACTGACTAAATACTTTTTTTTTTTTTTCCCGTGTGTGTGTGTGTGTGTGTATGTGTGTATGTGTATATATATATATATATATATATATATATATATATATATATATATATATATATATATATATATATATATATATATATATATATATACACAGAAAAGTTGAAACTGTTAGCTGCAAAGGGTGGACCAACACCATATTGAACCCCATGGATTAAGAATAGGGTGTGTGTGTGTGTGTATATATATATATACATATAAACTATATTGCCAAAAGAATTTGCTCATCTGCCTTCACACACATATGAACTTGAGTGACATCCTATTCTTAATCCATGGGGTTCAATATGGTGTCGGTCCACCCTTTGCAGCTATAACAGTTTCAACTTTTCTGAAGTACATTTGTGAGGTCAGACACTGATGTTGGACGAGAAGGCTTAGCTGGCAGTCTCCGCTCTAATTCATCCCAAAGGTGCTCTATCGGGTTGAGGTTGGGCCAGTCAAGTTCTTCCACACCAACCTTGCTTCGTCCACTGGTGTGCAGTCATGTTGGAACAGGAAGAGGCCATCCCCAAACTGTTCCCACAAAGTTGGGAGCACAAAAATGTCCAAAATCTCTTAGTCTGCTGAAGCATTGAGTTCCTTTCACTTGAACTAAAGGGCCAAGCCCAACTCCTGAAAAACAACCCCACACCATAATCCCCCCTCCACCAAACTTTGACCATTTTAATTACTGTTGTTCCCAATCACTTCCACTTTGTTATAATACCACTGACAGTTGACTGTGGAATATTTATTAGTGAGGAAATTTCATGACTGGACTTGTTGCACAGGTGGTATCCTATCACGGTACCACATGTAATTCACTAAACTCCTGAGAGTGACCCATTCTTATACAAATGTTTGTAGAAGCAGTCTGCATGCCTAGGTGCTTGGTTTTATCCACCTGTGGCCATGGAAGTGATTGGAACATGTATTTATTTATATAAAATTTTCCTACACTGACAGATGATGGATAAAGTTCCACTGCAGTCATATAAAAACTCAGTACATAAGGTGATCTTAGACCTTATCCATTTTTGGTATCTTTGATTGCAATTTTAGTTCTACTTTACTCAATGTTCTTTGAAGTATTTTTTGCTTGGAATTGCATCTTTAAAATTTCTGCTCAATTCAATCAATGAGATGTAAACAAAGTAATTAAAAATGAACCATTGTAGAGAAACTTAATGAGGGGTGACAGGAACCAGGTGTCACAATACCTACAACACCAAAATGCTTCATTGTTAATTTATGACCAGTGAATATTTGCATGCCTTCTGCATTTTATATGTAATGTTGATAAAGATAACACAGTGTTTAATCTGGAAAAGTTTTCTTTGGACATTTTATCCCTTCCTGTATCTCTCCACCATGGATGGATATTAAGAGTTGTTCAAAGCCACTTCAGTAGCTCTCTGTGAAGTAGCTTTCAGATTCAATAAATGCTTCAGATATCTGGTTCCTATCACCACCACTGTGAGCAATTCTGACTCCATACGTTTCTGTAGAGTGGAGCATTGCACACCAAACTTCCCTGAATGACTCTGTTCATGTCTTGCTGATGTAATTATCCAGAAATTTGGAAAAATCAATGGGATTCCTCTTTAAGGCTATCCACCTTAATCCAACCAACACTGCTGGTTTGTTCTGCGCACTTCACTGAAGTAGCTGAATGTGCTTTGAAGCTCTGGGTCCATAAAGCCATATTATAAATACAACCATGCTATGGACCGAGCACTCGAGTGAGGTCAGACTCTGACCTCAGTCCATAACCCATATCTGAATTAGAACTACGGTGCACTGGATGCTACGGACAACAGAAGCATTTGTTTTTTGGCTTAAAAATGAGAGTGAGAAAGACATCTCTTTCTCTTTCTTCGTTCTCTTTATCTTTCTTCGTTCTCTTTCACTCCCTCTCATTCTTTCTCTTTTCTTCATTATCTGTCTTTTTTCTTCTGTCTATAGCTTTCACTCTTTTCTCTCTAGCTAAATTAAACTTTCTATGTTTCTTTCTGTCTTTCTTTTTCTCTTTCACCTCTCCCCTCTCTTTTTCTTTCTCTCTGGCTATATTCATATCTTTCTGTCTTTCTTTCTCCTACTCCCTCACATTCTCTCTTTCCTTCTTTTTGCTCTCTACTCTCTTGAAAAAGATGGTGCTTCAACGGTTCCTTAGTACGGAGCCCACGACTTAGTAAGGAATGGGAATGTCATAACTCATGGCCACGACATAGCAATGTATGGGAACAACATAATTAAGTTGTGTACATGACTTAACAAGGCATGGGAATGAGATCATGCCTTATTAAGCTGTGGTCAAGGCTTAATCATCTCATTCCCAAGCTTTACTAAGTTGTGACCACACATTAGGATTAATTATGTTAATTATGTCATTTCCACACCTTACTAAGTCATGGCCATGTGTTATTTTTATTTATACAGGATGTCAAAAGCAGGGCTGTGTAAAGAAAGTAAACATTAGTAAAGAAAATGGTTTTATATAGAGCCACGAACACTTAAAGAACCCTTTGCATGATTGGCTCTTTGCACCATAAAAAGTTCTTCCGATTGATGGAACATGTGCTGTAGATGGATCTATATAGAACCATTTTAAAAAGGGTTCTATATAGCACCCAAAAGGGTTCTTCTATTGTTATGATGTCAAGCTTGTAACAGCAGAAGAACCCTTCTGGGTGCTATATAGAACCCTTTTCAAAAAGGTTGTATATAGAACCATCTAGAACATTCATGCAAATTTTCCATCAGTCTGAAGAACCCTTTCATGATGCAAAGAACCCTTTAATCACACAAAGGGTTCTTTGAGTGGTACTGCTTCTATATAGAACCATTTTCTTTACTAAAGAACCACTGAAGCACCATGAGTGCTTTTTAATAGTGTAGCTCTACTTATATACTAAATGGACAAAAGTATTGGGACACACCTCTTAATCACTGAATACAGGTATTTTATTCAGTCCTATAGGTGTATAAAATCAAGCACCCAACCATGCGGTAAGGCTTTACAAATGTTTCTGAAAGAGGAACTCACTGAATTGGAGCGTGGTACTGTAAGAGGATGCTACTGTTGCAAAAAGTCAGCTCCCGAAATGTCTAACCCACCATCAAGTGTGAGTGGTATTATTGAAAAGTGGAACCACGGCAGCTCAGCCACAAAATGTAAAGTTACAGAGCGGGGTCACAGAATTCTGAGGCGCATAGTGCATAAAAGTCCCCAGCACTCTGCTGACTCAATAACAGTTTCAAACCTCCTCTGGCATTAACATCAGAACAAAACTGTGCTTCGCGGCATGGGTTTCCACGGCCGAGCAGTGCAGGCAAGCGTTACCTCACTAAGCACAACGCCAAGCGTTGGATGGAGTGGTGTAAGCACACCGCCACTGGACTCTGGAGCAGTGGAAATATGTTCTGTGGAGTGATGAATCACGCTTCTCTATCTGTCAGTCTGATAGATGAGACTGGGTTTGGCGGGTGCCAGGATAACATTACCTGACTGACTGCATTGTGCCAACCCCAGTGCACAAAGCAAGGCCCTTAAAGGCATGGCTGAGCGAGTCTGGCATAGAAGAACTTAACTGGTCCTCATAGATTCCTGACCTCAACCCCATCAACCACCTTAGGGATGAACTAGAATGAAGATTGGGATCCAGGCCCTCTCATTCAGCTTCAGTGTCTGACCTCACAAACGCTCTTCTGGATAAACGGGCATAAATTGCCCCAGACACTCTCCAGAATCTTGTAGAAAGCTTCCCAGAAGAGTGGAAGCTGTTACAGCTGCAAAAGGGGGGACCAAGTCCACATGAATGCCTATGGATTTGGAATGGGATGTCATAAAAGCTCCTGTAGGCATAATGTATAGGTGTCCCAATACTTTTGTCCATATAGTGTATCTTTCTCTTTGTTTCTCTGTCTTTATTTCTTTCTCTCCCTCCCTCCTGGTCTATCTTTCTTTCTCTTTTCTTCATTATCGCTCTCTTCTTTTTTCTTCTCTTTAGCTATATGTTAAGCTTTCTCGTTTGTTTTCGCTTTCTCTCTTTCTTCGCTCCTTCTTTCTTACTTTTTTTCTTTCCTCTCCTCGCTCAGTCTCTCCTTTGTCTCTCCCTTCATTTCTGTCTTTCTCCCTCACTCCTCCTGAAACGTTCACGCACTGTAAAGGGTTTCCAGCATGTGCTCACTACTCCTCGGCGCTAGGATCCAGCGGTCCCTCCCTCCATCTCCTTCCCTCTCTCTCCCTCTCTCTCTCTCTCTCTCTCCCTTTCTCCCTCCTTTTTCTCTCCAGCCTGTTTGAAAGTCTCCGCCAGACTCCGGCTCCGGCTCGCTGGATGGCGGAAGGGACAGCGAGCAGCGCGGCTCCAGCTCCAGCTCTCCCCTCACTGCTCTCGGCTAAAGCTCGGCAGCTCCGCCGCCGCTGCTCCGTGGACTACCGCGCTTTTCCTCCTCGCCTCTCCTCATCCTCCTTTTTCTTCTCTTTTTCACACGAACTGCTCGCCTTCGCCGTCGTGTTTCTCCATCTGGAGTACTAGCTGCGCCGTCCGAGAGCTTTTTTGAAGAGAGAGAGAGAGAGAGAGAGAGAGAGAGAGAGAGGGAGAGGGAAAAAAACAGTTTCCTGCCTCGACCAACTTCCAAAAATTCCTCCGCTTTTTCCACCTAACGTTACTGCCGTTCCATTCGGCGCAGCGTTTGCGCAAAACACACACTTTGTGTTTTTAACGCCGTTTTCGTCGCTTTTTTTACTATAATTTATTCATTTTCAGCCCTTCAGCAGACGGATAACTCTGTCAACAGTTGCTCTGCTGCCAGCCCTCCATGTGCGGTGGGACATGCGGAGGCTACTGCAACCGTGCTGTTGGCGGATTCTGTCCTTCGTCTTGTCCGCCTGCGTGCTCCTCTGGGCGGACTGCCATCCCGGTAAGTTTGGGCTGATTTCCCCCCCCCCACCAGGTGTGTGTGTGTGTGTGTGTTTAACAGGCGAACTCCCTCTTTAAACCCCCCTCGCAGTCCTCCGTGTCAGGACCCGAGGACTTGTGGAGTGAAGAAAGAGCCGTGAATCCGCTTTTTTGACACACATTTTCCACACCAGCTCTTTCTGAGCGTCTCCAGTCCTGGAATTCGGCGAGTGTAGCGGAGCCGCTGGTGCTGCAGCCGAGACGGTGGGCTGTTTTGAGGCGTTAGTGAGTGGTCAGCCCCTGTCTCAACTAAACCCCCTCACGTTTATGAGTGATGTTTGTGGAGTCTGGACCCAGTGTGGGTGTTTAGATTCGGGCTGTTGTGATTTGTGTTCGCCCCAGTCCAGGTCACGGCGGGTTACTCATGTGCTGTCCGGCTCTAACGGTTAACGGTTAATGGTGATGGTCGTGGTGAGTCCAGCTGCCAAATAACCGCTTTATTGCGCCTCTCCGTACGTGACTGAGCAGTGAGCTGGTAGGAGATGGATTGGATGGTGTGATGGCAGTACGTGTTTAAACGTTAAGGGGAGGCGGCGTTTGGCACGTTTTAGGAGGGAAAAGAACACAAACAATGAACCCAATACGCGTTTTTAAATGATTTTCTTTTTGCATTATATTTTTAGCGCATATATATACACACTTCAAAAATATATAAACATTTCTTGTTGCTTTTTGCGTTGACGCGTTTCCAACCCACCCGTTTACGCGTTTCCAACCCACCCGTTTACGCGTTTTTAATTGCAAACGTGACTGTTCTACCTTGCAAACTGGGACGTTGTCTTGAATAAGAATTCCCAGGCTTAGTCAGGCGACTGCTGCTTCTTTAACAAATCCGTGGGAGAATCATGAAAGCATGAGTGCGTTTGATCTTTCTAGAAACGTTAGAAACGCTCAAAAACAGCCGTTTCTACCATAGATGGTCTCCACAGTGTGCTGTCTTACTGTTAATGACCTTGACTGAGTGATTTGTATGAGATTCCTTCAGCTCCTCAAGCTCCTCCAGCTCAGCCTTGCATGCATGTGTAGCTGTAATGATGGACTGATGGATTGTGTCCATCTGCACATCCAGCTCAATCCAGTCTCAGATGCTCAGGCTGGGCTCTTACGCGGAAATCACGTCCAGGTTTGGGCGACGACGCACGGCTGCCCCTCTTCGTCCTGTACTTTTTGCACTGTGGAACTTTTGATTTTGTTCCCATGCAGTGTGTATTCAGTTCATCTCCTGAGTGGCCAGTGCACAGGGTAAGAGTACAGGCTTGGCGCACTTTCATGCCAAGAAACTTGGAGCGCTGCAAGTTGCAGCGTCGCTGGCGTGATTGATCATGTGCGTCGGTTGTTAACATTGTGTGAGAGTGCACAGATCTCATTGAAATGCCAGCACGGACTGTGGTTGCTCAGCCCGTTTCCATTCTTTTGATATCACTGTGCACAAAATGCAAATAAATCTGGGATCGAAAATTTTCGCCTTCCATCTCTGACCCACTTATGGGCAAGTTGATAGTTTCCTGTAATCAGTGTGGCATCTCATTTGCCAGGCTTTTTGCATACAGTAATAAAATCCCCAGCGCTTCTGTCCCTGTTCCTCGCTCGGAGCTGCAAAAAATAACAGCAGCTCATTTAATGGGGAGTACATAACCCTGAGCAGTGCATATAACACACTCCGTGTATGAATATGATTTGTATTCCGGAGGAGGCAGGAAATGTTTGTCTCCGGCCTTTGTTAGGTATACTGATGTGTGTTCTGTTTGGGGTTCATCTCGCATTCTGTCTGATTTGGATCGTGGTGGAGAAACCGGCCCACAGGACTCAGAACCAGGGTGTGCCCTACTACAAACGGAGGAGGAGAGGGTGCCTGCCCTGAAATCTCGGCTTCCCAAACAGAGGAGGGCTTTCATTAGAAGAGTAATGAGCGCCCCATGAATAAGACATCGATGCCGACGGGCAACCGCCGCTCTTCAAGTACCTGGAGAAACTGAAGTTGTTTTTCTCGCTCAGCTCCAAGTTTGGTTGGCATCATCGTATTAAAGAAATGCTCCAGTTTTTCGACCTCATATTTTGTGTTCGGCATCTGTAGCTTGTTCATTTGCTGTAGACAATCATTTCCCTGTGTTTTGGACAAGAACAGAAAACCAGTTGACTTGAAACACTTCTAGTAGAGGCCAGTGAGCAGGTGCTTAAGCTGTTGCACTTGTCCATGTTTCTGTTATATGTGTATTCTAAGCAATAAGGTTTTCTGTTTTTTCACGAAGATTTTCTGTTCTTTTATGAAGCTCAGGGAAACGCCTCGACTTATTGTCTGTAGTCGGTTGCATGTTACAAATGCAGCGGATGGAGATTAGGGGGGTATTCCTTTGAGTTAGTGTTACTAAAGCATTTCGCTGCTGTGAGAACAAAACCTTGTATCTCCAAACTGGTAACTTTACAGGAGAAGCCAAAAACATACTATACTTATAATGTAAGTCATTGGAGTTTTTTCCAAGTAATTCTGAGCCGTTTCTTTTAGTCCATCCTTCATGAAATTTACACACAGTGTAAAGATCAACAGACATTTTCCAATTATACCAAAAACTGAAAAGCGACAAAAATGGAGATACAAGGTTTTGTTCCGATAGCGGCGATTTTAACCTGTATCGTACAGCAGACTATTAATCAGTCAATAAACAGACATACAGGTGACCATAAACAGTTAATATCGCATATATAAACTCTGTTATTGTGACTGTATATTGTTAAATATGAACGTTATATTAGAAAGTGGTGCCGATGCACTTTCGCTCAAGCTTGCCGTTCGAGCTTGCGGCCAAAGGATGATCATTGTCGCTCTTTCTTCTTTTTTCTTTCTTTCCTTCTGTCTGTTTCTTTCTTTCTTTCTTTCTTTCTTTCTTTCTTGTTTTCTTTTTCTTCCTTTCCCTTATTTTTCTTTTTCTCTGTCTTTGTTTCTCTCTCGCTCGCTCGCTCTCTGTCTCGTGCTCGCTCGCTCTCTCTGTCTCTCTATCCCTCTCTCTCTGCGTCTCTCTCTGCCTCTCTCTATAGCGCTCTCCCTCTTTCTCCCTCTCTGTCTCTCTCTCGCTCTCTATCCCTCTCTCTCAACATCTCTCTCTCTCTCTCTCTCTCTCTCTCTCTCTCTCTCTCTCTCTCTCTCTCTCTCTCTCTCTCGGTCTCCGTCTCCGTCTCTCTATCCCTCTCTCTGTCCCTCTCTCTATCCTGCTGTCTCTCTCGCTCTCTCTCTGTCTCTCGCTCTCGCTCTCTGTCTCTGTCTCTCCATCATTCTCTCTCATGCTCTCTCTCTCTCCATCTCTCTCTCTCTCTCTCTCTCTCTCTCGCTCTCTCTCACTATCTCTCTCTCTCTCACTATCTCTCTCTGTGCCCATTTTAACAAACGGTTGGTTTAACAAATGAAAAGAGAGAGCAGAACACAACCTCCCTCCCTCCATTTTTTCTTCTTTACTGCACTTCTTCAGTCACTCAGGCAGCAAGGAGAAATACAGGTATCAGAAAAGTGCTCTCTAATGCATGCCTTCCACTCCCCCATCATCCATCCTACTTATTCTGCTTTCTGACAAAAAAATTGCTTCTCTCTCTCTCTCTCTCTCTCTCTCTCTCTCTCTCTCTCTTTTTTTTTCTGCGCTGGGTGACATTTCTGTGCTCGTCTGCCTCTGATAGACCCGTCCCTAACGCAGCTGCTGCCGGGGTGAAACAGGCGACGCTTTTTTTTGCATGCTCAGGCCCTGCCACGGTGACACGGGCAGGCGTTTCAGGGGAAGCAGAGAACACTGACACTTTATTTATCCGCGTCATGTCGGCGGGGTTGTTGAGCGGTGTAGGAAAACGAGCGCGCTCCCGCTTCAGTCAGAACCAGAGGGCCCGAGTGCTGACGCAGCGGCTGTGAAAGCCACAGAGACCCGGAGCATCTGTCAGCTGAGGAAGATGCGCTGAAGCTCACCGCAGGACGGCCCGCGGCCCCTGCTGAGAGGGGTCCCTGTACGGACCCCTGGCTGCCGTGATCCATCGGAGCATGTCTTCATAGGCAGACGTCTAATATCTGAGTCAGCTTGTCTCGTTTCACTGTCATTTAACTACCGTGTTGGCAGTAAAACCAGTGCGGAGAGGAACAATGATGAACAGATTACAGAACAGTCGATTAGTTGTCGATGCGTTATTCACTTGAAAGGTAGAAGCAGTATTTGTAACGCTCACGTGATGCATGTGTTCCTTCTGACAGATCGCAATGCGCTGCAGGAAGTGCAGGGGGCGATATAGCTTCTGTTTCACTGTAAGGAAGAAATTGGTTGTCGCACAGATAGAACTTTGGTGGTGATGCTCTGCTGGGGATAATAATGGGGATAACAAATGACAAGGCACAACAGTTTGATTAGGCAATTAATTAGGCAAATAATAGTTGATAGATTAATATTTGATTCCATTTCTAATTAAATGTTTCCACAGTGTAAAAAAAAAAAAAAAAAAGAACTGCAAGGTTTAGTAATAATAGCGATGATCTAAATCATGACAAAGCAAATAGAATTGCACATCAGCCACCCAAGGCCTCTAACAAGGAGTCAAACACAAAACAGACTAACGTCATGAAAAATATTCCATAAAGCAAACCAAAAATCAGATAGCAGTACACAGAATCCAGGCACCCACACATGCCTGACACATGGTGCAAACAAACAAGTTTAGGGTCTGTAAATACATTTGCATGCGCATGTTTGATACAGCATGTGTATCAAAAAACTCTAAATATGTAATGATTTCCGTTATTCCTTGTAATGAACTGCATTTCTGAAATGCAAAACACATCACTGTAAAGTCAGACAGCGTTCAGGTTTCATATAAAATAATATTATAATAATAAGTTTGTGTTGGATTGCTGCTCTTCAGGACTGTGCATGCATTGTCAGGCATCATAAATAGCTAGTAAACAGTAATTATAAATAAGTCATAACATTTAATTTATCATCATTCATGGCTGTCTTTAAGAAAAGCTTCATATTCTTGTTTACTGATCACAGCAAGCACTCGACTCTAGTCTGAATATTGTTATCATTCCATCCTACAGAGGAGGAAAATGTTGCTTTAATTGTCCATGTTTAGTGTAGAGCAGGCTAAAAACGTAAACATGGGAATTCCTATTGAAAGACTTATGGAAAGCTTAAACTTAAACGGACTCAAACTGATTTATAACAGTTTCGGGATTAAACTGTAGTATTTGGTCTATGCTAAACTGCCCACTATTTGATTCGTACCATTTAAATAGGCAACAGTTTTTTTTTTGTTTATTTTTAAGTCAGGTTGTCAGGTTGGCTCATTACAGCAAATGGTGTTTATACTGCAAGCTTGGCTAATGGAACGTACCGACGATGTACTTGCTGTGTTTCATTTCTTCACAAGGTGTGAGCTTTGAGTTTAAAAGAAGTGTCCATAACCAGCCAGCCTTCGACTGATTGGGCTGTAAAAGAATTGGAATCAGCCATAAAAATTCATGATCGGCGCAGCTCCGCGAAAAAGAACCTTTCAAAGGAAAACAGACATCGTATCCAGACAGACGACCGAAGAAGACCGCAACAGATTTTTTTGCTCCCTCTCCCTCTTTCACTCGTTCCTCGTCTGACCCCGGTACATGAAATAGCATACTGAAAATGTGCCTTCTAGTCTAGTTAAACCAGGCATACACAGTGCCGGGAAGCTGTTTTAAAGGGAAAAAAAAGAAGGAGAATGTAAAAAATATCCCTAGGCTCAGGTATTAGTAGCACTGTCTAGAGAGCGAGAGAGAAAGTGAGAAAACGAGAGCGTTTTAGTCTGTTATTTCTGAGCCAGGAGGAAACGGTGCGCCATGCACCAGGGATCCCAGTAGTAATTTAAATCTCTTAAGAGGCACTGGACTCCCTGCCTTTATGATTCTTCTTCTTTTATGTGGGGCGAGGAAGCATATCTGCGTCTAATAGAAAAGGATAATTTGCTAAATGTCCATTCGCCAAACGGCCACTTAATGCTAGTCTTGGGAGTGACAGAGCGCTGCTGCTGACATTTGGGCAGGATTGGATTCGTGCTTGGCCCCCTGGAACGATGTTATCCTCACCAACGCCGTCGTTGTCTTCGTCTCTCCCTCCTCGTGCCATTAACAGTCGTGCTGGGGGAGGCAAGGCACTCTAACGTCCGCCAGACGGCTTTATCAGTCACAGGACATGTCATCACAAGCCTGATCCACTTATAGATTGATTAAAAGATATGGGACGATGCAGACAGTTGACCATGCGAGATGCTGTCCAGCTGCAGTAGCCTGGTGATTGGCTAGGCTAGGCCTGTGTACGCTTCCTTGTTGGGATAAAGGCTTGAAACAATACTTTAGTGACTAGACAAATGCAGCTTTTCTCCTGATCCCAAATTTAGTCACTCAAACAAGACATGTTTCGTATCTGAAGTTTGCCTCTTCAGTTTTGCAGTGGACCCATTATCGTAGCTAATTAGTAATGGAATCTACAATAGCCTTGTAGTGCATCAAGCGCTCACTTCAGACTGTGCCAGGTTGTTGAGGCATCTCAAATAGAATATTTTAGTGGTTTCTGACATTTTTGGACACATTGCCTATAAAAATGGACAAAAATGCAACTATGTAAGTGCTGCCACAGCCATCCGTAAGTGATAGTCCAAGACAGCATAAGCCTGCGTTTGCAAGACATTTTGATATCTGTGGAAAAAATGCATTGACACATGTAGTTTGTTTGTGCCGTATTTGCGGGCAGAGATTTGTGAAAAAAAAGTCATCCAAAATTAAAAACTGCTGCCAGTTGTTGCTCTTTTTTTTTTATAAAAGGAAGCTCAGTAAACGTGTTGTTATATCTGTGCTGTACAGCTTTACTGTACAGTAGTTTCTTATCCATTTTGTCCAAATTGGTGTGCCTGACTAAAGCCCTGCCTCGACCATACCCCATAGGATATGTACGCATGGGTACATTGGAGTAGTTTCACGCTTTGTCCTGCATTGATGTCTGCAAAGCACCGCTTTCTTTGAAATCAATGTCAGGACGTTCTTTGTTTTTTTTTTTACGGGTACAAGAACGTCCTTGTGATTGTGGCCGAGTTGTCCTCACTGTGTTGGAGTGGGTTGAACGCAGACGTCAGTTAGCTAACGTAACAGATTTGTTTGTGGTTGACCTCCAAGTATGTTGGAGCAGCCAATGGTGTTGCATTAGCACAAAGATTTGTGCAGCTTTGTAAAGATGTGGAGGCGCTTCACGTGTCTGGGAGGAAGAACGTGATGGTCTTCCTTCTCCTGGCTTGGTAGTATCATATGACTGCGAGGGACCCAGCTAGCAAGTGGAACTCTGGAGAAAAAAGTACATCAAGTGACTTTTCATTCATTGACTGTCCGTCATCATACAAGCAAAACTGTTAAAATTGTGTACATCTCTGAACTTATTTTTGTGACAAACAAACTGTTTCTGCACCCAGTTGATGCCACGGCAGTCTGCTTCCTTTTCTGCGCCTTAATTTCTGTGTTTAATGGAGTGTGTGTGCGTGGAGGGGGGGTGGCGGGGGGACGAGTCTCCTGTCACAGCGCTCCACGCTCTCGCCTTCCTGCATTGTTCCACTCCATTGTTTCCATCAAGGCCCGCTGAGCTCTTTTTTGCATGGGAAGGGTGGGCACTTCCCGTCGTTCTCTTGCGGGGTCTCTCTCTTTCTTTTTTTGGATGGCGTGGGTGGGGGTGTTGTGCAGCGGGCTGCTTTGAAAAGTGTGCCACTCTTTTCTTGTGGCCTCGTTTGATTCCTTCCACTAAGGCCTGCTTGGCTTCCTGCTGGAGCGCTCTCTGGGCGACAGGCTGATTTCACGCTGCTCCGTGCAGGGTCTCCATTATCCCAGCTCAAGTAGTGAGGAAAGCAGCTAATGCTGTCAGCAGCCTCACCGTTAAAGTGAACTGCACGTCCGCGCTCTGCCTACTTCTCTCTCTCTGTCTCTCACTCTCTCGCTCTCTCTCACCCTTTTCTCGAGGTCTCTCGTCCGACTTCTGATATTTGTATTCAAGTAGCGTGTAAATTCAATCAGAGACTTTATTGGTGTGTGTGTGTGTGTGTGTGTGTGTGTGTGTGTGTGTGTGTGTGTGTGTGTGTGTGTGTGTGTGTGTGTGTGTGTGGGTGGGTGGGTGGGTGGGTGTGTGTTTGTACAACGGCATAAAATTAGGACAAAAACAAACCATCAAACAACAAAAATACTGTCAAATAAATCCCCCACCAAATTCCTCAGAAAAAGTCAAATACAAGGCAGAACATTTCAAAAGAAAACAGACTCCACACGTTTGGACAGGTAAACCACAACACCAGTTACCTTTTCCTACCCTGTCATTCAACTTTCAGCTTCTTTTCTTTTTTAATTAATAAAGAGGTGGCGAGTATCGGACTTGTCATAAAACATGTAGCGCTGGGTTCTTGGCACCCAGACATATTTAGCATTCTCCAAGTTTCGAATGCAGCAGTGTAGAACTGTTCATTTCAGAAAAAATCCACAGTTCCTCCGCCATGGCAGCGGCTGTGATGTGAACATGCTTTCCGTCTTGATTTTTTTCTTGCGCCTTTAGAGCAGGATCGAGAGAGGAGAGCTAATATGCTTACAGAGCCACACCGGGCTCATTTCAGATGATCAGCAGCGTTGATGCGCCACTGGTGGAGCGACTCGTTCAAGGCCTTGTTTTTGTTTTTTTTGGTTTTGTGACTAAGTGGTGAAGATCATCCATCACTCTGTGGCTTTGTAACTTGGCCGTTCACCTTCCCTCTTCAAGTCCTGTGACTTTTCTACCTCCTTCATCGATTCTTGGCCCTTATTTATTAAATCATTCATTATTTATTCATTATTTACATTTTTTTTCACTCTGCTGGGTTGAGGTGTTTCAGTCTTCCAGCAGGCAGTGATTTGTACCTTGATCAAATATTTACAAAGCGATGGAGAACCTGCTCCGTCGACTTTATCTTACTTTTTCTAACCGAGTGCTGGTGAACTCTATTAGTGCAGCTTCCACCTGCTTAAGTTGGCGGCCTCAGGACCCTTGTGAAAGTTGTCTGCTGGTTGAAGTTGCTCCCTTTTTCCGCAGGTCTGCGAATGATTTTGGCGTTTCTCCTGCAACAGTTAAAGCGGAACTCCACCAGTTTTTCAATATTTCTGCATTGTTAAAAGGTTAAGAGTCATTCAGAGCCATTTGGTGTGAAAGGCTCTGTTCTAGAGAGTCTGAGTAGTTCAGTGTTGGTGATAGGAACCAGAAGTTGGTGTTTAATGAAGGGTTTCCTAAAACAAAAATTTTGCACTGTTTTACCATCAACATAAAAATTCAGTAGGCATGTGTAGGTTCACTGGTGGGTTTGGATAGTAAATAAAATGGCAACATCAAACCATTCTGAATCACTCTAACATCTCAACCACTGAATTATGCAGAAATTTTGAAAAATGGGTGGAATTCCCCTTTCAGGCAGGGCAGTCTCGTATGGCAGAGTTTAGTTCCAGTCCTAGTTCATTACGTCTGGCTCCAGTGCTCAAATGCTCTTGGGCATCTCCGTTTACTGGATCAGGTTCATGAGATCAGTGAACTAAAAACATGTTTGTTTTCTCTATTGCAACAGTTCCCAAGCTCTACTCTTGCCAAACATCCAGCCATCACCTGAGAGTCTGGTAGGACCCATGTAAATTAAACATGTACCAACCAGCCACAGGCCATTGTTTTGCGCAATGAGCAGGTGCAGGCAATGAAGTCATAACAGTGTTAAAGCAAAAATAGACCTGCATGAACAATCAGTGTGTTCACATGCACTTAATAATGTGATCATAATCGGATTTCTGCAGCTATCTGATTATTATCTGATGTCAACAGTATACTCTGATTTCTTAGGTGTAAGTTCTAGAAATAAGATTAAGAAACCTGTTAAATTGGGCTGGATTTTAGCTCAGTATTCTGATTTCTCAGTCTGCGTATGTGCAAAAATAGATGGTGGTACCAGAAATAAGCAAGCATCATTTAACACAGCACTCGAGATGGCAGCAAAACACATTTGGAGTGATGCTGAAACCAAATACATTAAGATACACTTATTAGTCCCACAACGGGGAAATTTAACCCACGAAGTGAAACACCACATACACTCTAGTGAGTGCACACACACACACACTAGGGGGCAGTGAGCACACTTGCCCCCGAGCGGTGGGCAGCCCAATCCGCAGCGCCCAGGGAGCAGTTGAGGGTTAGGTGTCTTGTTCAAGGACACCTCAGTCATGTGCTGTCGGCTCTGGGGATCGAACCGGCGACCTTCCGGCCACGAGACTGGTTCCCTAACCTCCAGCCCACGACTGCCCCAATACATGCTTTTCCTCTTCTAGATGCTGTTTGTTCATATTTTCAGGTATAGTGGCACAAAAAAAAAGGCCACGGCATGAAGTTTGAGTTTACGTCACGTGTTCTTCTGTGAGTTTATTGGCTAGTTGCAAAGCAGAAATCCAATTACTGATACAGTCCCTGACTCATGTAGACCTGGAGTTTCCCCATTATCTGATTACTGAAGTGCATCTAAACGCGTTGATGGGATTACTGACAAAATCTGATTTCCTGTCTGATTATTAAGTGCATGTAAACGCACTCATTGACTCTGTCAACCACCAAAGACTTTAAAACTTTAAAGATGGGCCATCATGAACTTCACCTTTTTTCTGCTTTGAGCAAGTGCTTGCTGCAAGTTACTGGCTAGCCTTCCAATACTTTTGGCATTCTTAGCTTACACAGTGCATAGGATGGTTTGTGTACGTCTGTGGGTGGAGCATCTGGACTGGTCCAGCTCTTCAGCTAATTATCAAAGCCCTCATGACTTGGATCAGGTGTGGTGGGTTAGGAAACAGATTGTACATTTAATTCTTTAAGGAACCGACAGTGGTTCTTCAAAGGCACCGCTCCAGTAAACCCTTTTTTTTGGCACCTTGATTTTTAAGAATGTAGGACTGGAATTGAGAACCCACCGTGTTAGATCTGGGCTAGGTTAAACGCTTGAGGTTGGGGGATCTGTTGGAGCAGGTTTGGGCTGGAACATGACCTTGGGTCTGCATGTGGGCTGAACTCTGTCTAGAAAACGAGCGGTCAGAGTTGGCTTTGTTTTAACCTGTAAATAACCTGCTGTTTGTTGGGTAGTCTGGGGTTGGTGCTGTGTTATGGTGAGGCTTTATGGAGACAGATGGACATAGACAGCTTGAGACAGAATCAAATGAATGTATTTTACCCAAAGAAAACTGCAGAGTTACCTCAGCGGCAGAAGAGCTGTGTGCCATTGCATTCATATTTTGGAAGAAGAACCATATAAACCAGATGAAGTCTAGTCTTCATCTAAATTGCAACACCAATGGTGATTCACCATTGAAAACCTGTTTTAGTCCAGGTACATATGTAATCTGGGTCCGGGAAACAGGGGTGAGTGTAACAACACAAGTATTACAATAGTTGTGGTCTACTCTGTGCTCCTGTGTGCTGTTGTTGTCTGTCTCTGATAGATCCAGATGTCAGGGCCTTCACTCTTGATGGCTCCATTCCTCCATCATTCATCCCCCAAAACAGCATGAAGGGTAAAAAAGAGAAAACTATTAGACACCCACCCCTCCCAATACATCACATCAGCAAAGGAAATTGCCGCAGCAAGTTATTTGTGTGTGTGTGTGTGTGTGCGTGTGTGTGTGTGTGTGGATAGGGCTTTTTAAACTTGGTAATGCCATGCAGTTTCTGGGAAGCCCTGTCACACATTAAGAAACGGCCATTTTCACAGGCGTAATGCATTAGCGTTGCATTAGGGGACGGTCGAAAGAGCTGGGCTGGTTACAGCTCAGAGAGCGAGGAAGCGTTGTGGAGAAGAGGAAGGAGAAAAAAGAGAGAGAAAGCCGAGAAGAAAAGTGTTAGTGTTGGGTGGCATTGGCATTCAATATGACAGTTTCTAAACAGATCACTCTTTCACAGTTCGTGAAGTTGCCGTGTTGCTCAGTGCTAAATGATGTCTTATAAACCTGACATAGCTTATTTTGATTGGACTGCGTTCTTTTTAGCTTCTGTTTGTGATGTACATGGCAGTCAGTTGCAGGTCAATATCTACCGATCAATATCAGCATCTATCAATACCTCTAAAACTAAAAATCAATACCGTGTCAAAGGGCTGGCGCTATGTATTCTTCATAATGAAGTGCTGTACCAAATATTTCGAGGTAGCCTCAATCTCCAGGCTCCCAAGTGAAAATTATTGGAATAAAATATTGCTCCCTATAACTCAGATACCAGATTAGAAGACTCCTGGCTCTCTGTGTGTGGCCATGTGGCGATGTTGAGCTGCTAGCGAGCAACAAAGGGAAAAGTACTGTGAAAACAATTCACTCCTCTCTACATAGTGGGGGTAAAACGGACCGAGCAACGGCAGCTTTCTTGATATCGAATCAGCTTAAACACTTCTATGAATGTTGACCTATAAAAAAACCTCATACGTGTGGTTTTGTTAACCTCTTTAATATTTAATCAACTTTAATGAGTAAATGAGCATAATGTACTGAAGGATCTTCAAAATTGGTGGAAATCGCATTCGTGAAAAAGAGAATTCATACAGTGCAAACGCTCTTTACTGAATCATCATGTACAGCCTCTTAAATCCTCCAACATTCTCCATTCGAGAAAAGATGAAGTCTTTAAAAAAAATAAACAAAATAAAAAGGTTATGTGGGAGGAATATGCATAAAAGAGGGCAGTAAGAGAATTTATAATATGCAAATCGCCATCTAATTACTGCCGATTCATTGAGGAGGGAAATTGTTTTTAATGAAGTAATGAAGTTTTATCAGGTTCATTGTTGTATGGCACCAACATTGGTACACCGATGTAGTCAGTACGTGTCTCCCAGCACTAGAAGGAGGAAAATAACTACATGCTGTTGTGTCGGAGTTCAGGAAAGTCATGCTCCTCTTCATTAAATTCTCGCAGTGGCGTTGGTTTTTCCACTTTAATGCTTGGTAGGACACTGCGTTTCCTCCGCCCCGAGAGAGAGAGAGTGCGGGAGAGAGCGACATGGCCTGTGGACTCCCCCACACAACCCAATTTGTCTTACTTCTGGGGAGGCTGTGCGGACCCCAGCGCTCCTCTTTCTCGCTGCCTTTTGCCTGCTCTCCGCCCAAATTGGCATGATTCTTCTTTTCTCTCTCTTTTTTTAGTATCTTATTTTTTTTCTTTCAGGCAGTTCACATCTCCATGCAGTGATCAGTCATCCTGCTATTGAGTGTGCGCTGAGAATGGCTCATGATCAAAGTCTGTCTGTTCTGATTTATTCCAGCCGTAAGAACCACTCAGCGTCGGAGTCTAGTGGCTTTGGAGAACACTAGGCTCCTTCTTCTCTCTCTCTCTCATTCTTTCTCTCTCTCTCATTCTCTCTCTCATTCTCTCACTGTCTTTCTCTCTCTCTCTCTCTCTCTCTCTCTCTCTCTCTCTCTCTCTCTCTCTCTCTCTCTCTCTCTCTCTCTCTCTCCCCTTCATTGCACATTCAAAGGAATGGCTGTCTGCGCATATCAAGGTTTTTCAAGTCATGGGTCCTACAGCCAGTCATTACAGGCCATGACTTCAGTAATGATTTTTTTCTCCATTCATCAGCTTACATTGCTCATAAAGAGCATGGTCTGTATGATCAGCCATGTGTATTCGTCAGCCGTTCCTGCGAAGGAGGAAAAAATCGTTGCAGCTGGGAGCGCATTGCCGTTCTAGAGCTGATACACGCAGGAGGTGATCGATACCGTTAAGGTCAGTGTCCTATGTATGTAATTTCATAGGAATCTTGTCTAATGCAGAAGCAGCGATTCTCAGGCCTGTGCGAGTATTACAGTCATTCCGTTTGGAAGCAATGGATTGACGGATACATGTGTGCGGATGAGGAAAGATAAATGTCACCATCTGACTTGGGGAATGCTCCACCTGTGCTTTTTTTCATCCCAACTGCCCCGCTGGCAATGTCCTTTCATTTCCCCCCCCCCCGTCTGCCATCCTTCTATTTTAGCCCGGGTATTAAAACGTTAAGCTGGAACGCTGAAGCCGGGCTGTTTTTCGAACAGGGAAGCGTGAAATTGAACTGGAAAATGGAAATATGCTTCGTGGCTTGACAGCGGTGATTAGCACTGCAGGACCCGAGTAACGCTGCAGCTGGACGTGACCTCTCATGATCTTTCAGTATGTGCAGCTCATTTGCTGGGAATGTGAGTGCCCACAATCTAGCTCTCCATGCCCTGTTCACGATGTAGTGCACTATTTTGGGAGTATGCGATGATGCTGTCGTGTCTGTAAGCATAATGGAGAATATGCAGGGCGCTCACAGTCCCATAATGCACTGCAACAGGTAGCATGCAAACAGAGTGCCCTAGTGGACAGTAATACCCATAATGCACTGTGTCTTTTGTGACAGAATATGATTACTGCATACAAAATTATGTATTTGCATACTGACACTGTTACAATCCAACAGTGCCCATCATAGTGTTTATAAATGATGTACCCTAGTGGAGATGGAATACCCATAATCCCCTGCATTGTGTGATGGAATGTGATCAAATATCCATAATGCAGTGTGATACATGTGACAGAATGTGGTTACTGCCACGGAGTGATAAGCTAACTTGTTTAATCTGAGCATTCAGTAGTGGACAGTCAAAAGGCAGGTTCCAAATACATTTTAGTGGAAGTGGTATGATTTGGCCTAGTGGGCCAGTGCCTACCCATTTTCGTCACTAGGCTGAATAAAGCGGATTCAGGTGGAAAAAAAAATAAAAATGTGCAAAAGGACCCAATATCTAGTCTCATGGTATGAAAATATATATTTATTACACTAATGGCACCATTTACCAACTGTGTTTGTACACTGTGGAATTAGACCTCTGCATTTAACCCATCCGTGCAGTGAAGCACCCACATACATGCACTAGTACGTACACACACACACACTAGGGGGCAGTGAGCACACTTGCCTGGAGCGGTGGGCAGCCCTATCCACGGCACCTGCGTAGCAACTGGGGGTTAGGTGCCTTGCTCAAGGGCATTTCAGTCATGAACTGTCAGCCGAGGGGATCGAACCAGCAACCTTCTGGTCACAGGGCTGGTTTCCTAACCTCCAGCCCACGACTGCCCTCATACTGACACCCATAGAGCACTGTGCTGTGTGATGGAATGATGAGCGACCCCGTGTAATGTTAGCATTAGAAATCGTCTAAATTTTGTTTGAATCTAAACTAAACTATTCACTATATTAATGCTCTAAATAGATGTCTTGGTTTTCAAATGTAGGGAATAGTGGTTAGGAGGCTTAGAGAGAGCACAGCCTCTCTCTCTCTCTCTCTCTCTCTCTCTCTCTCTCTCTCTCTCTCTCTCTCTCTCTCTCTCTCTCTCTCTCTAATCAAGATTTCCTGACCAACATGTTGAAGGTGGTTCACTCCTCCAACCAGATGTCTAACAGATGGGCCTCTCTATTTTTCCCTGAGGGACTTCTGGAGTTTCCACACTCCTTCATGCTCGCTCTCTCTCTCTCTCTCCCGCTCTCTCTCTTTCTCTCTCTCCCTCTCTTCCTCTCTCACTCTCTCTCTCTCTCTCTCCCTCTCCCCCTCTCTCTCTTCCTCTCTTCCTCTCTCCCTCTCTCCCTGTGTCTCTCTCTCTCTGTCTCTCTCTCTCTCTCTCTCTCCCTCTCCCTCTCCCTCTCCCTCTCCCTCTCTCTCTCTCTCTCTCTCTCTCTCTCTCTCTCTCTCTCTCTCTCTCTCTCTCTCTCTCTCGCTCTCTCACTGCCTCTTTTCACTCTACCCTTTTTCCCGTCAGCTGTTTTTTTTTTTTTTTTTAAATGGCATCAGTAGGGAGGGAACAAGCATTTCCAGAAAGGCTTTGGCCGGCGCGTCTCTCCATCCCTCATGTGAAGACAAGCGCCTGTGTTCCACCTGAACCCCCTCTGGATTTACACTGCCGCTGCGGCCATCTTTCTTCCGTTAATCACCCCGGGCTTCGCTCGCCGTCCGCCCGAGGGCTCGATGGATGACCCACCGGGGAAATAGAATGGAGATCGGCCAGGCGGAACGGAGAGGGGAGCAGAGAAGATTGGGGAGAATAGCAGAGAGTGCGAGAGAAAAAGGAGAATTGAGGAGAATGTGGAAACTGTGGGAGTATCAGAGAGAGTCGGGATGAAAAGAGGAGAAATGAGGAAAGTGAGAAAGGATGAGGGATAATTGAGGAGAATGAGAGAGAAATGAGGAGAAATGGGGGAGAATTGGGGAGGACGGATGAAATCAGGAGAAGGATGGAGGATAAATGAGGAACAAAGGAGAAGAAATGAGGTTTAATTGAGGACAATGAGGCAGAAGGAAAGAATAGAGGAGAACTAGGGGAAAGTGGATGAGAAATGTAGGATAATTGAGGATAATGGGGGAGAAAGGGGAAGAAAGTAAGAAACAAGAGAGGAGAAACTGACAACTTGAGAACATGGAGGAGAAATGAGGGATAATTGAGGAGGATGAGGAAGAAAGCAAGAGAAAGGAGGATAAATTTGGAAAAATAAATGAGAAATCTGGGGCAATCGAGGAGAATGAGAGAGAAAGGTGAAGTAATCAGGAGAAATTGGAAAGAACAGAGGAAAAATGGTGACGTAGGGGGAGAAATTGGCAAAAATTGAGAAAAGGAAGGAGAAATGAGAGATTCAGTTAAAAAGAATGAAGGAGAATAAAGGAAGAAAGTGGGAGAAATTGAGGAGAACAGAGGAGAAATTCCATAATTGGAAGAATACGTGGAGAATATGAATGAGAAATACAGGGCAATCGAGGAGAACAAGGGAGGAAGTGGAAGAAATCAGAAGGACATTATGAAGAACAGAGGGAAAAGAGTGAAGGAGGAGAAAAGAAGGGTAATTAAAGAGGATGAAGTAGAAAAGGGAAGAAAGTGGTAGAAATCGGGGAGAACAGAGGAGCAATTGGCCAAAGAAGGAAGAATGGAGAAAAAGACAAGAGAACAGGAGAAATGAGGGACAATGGGGAGGGGAGAACAGATTGGGAGAGCACAGAAGTTTGGAAGAGACAAGAGCAATGCTCCCACATTATCACCCCACCCCACAGGCGCATGCACAGCCCTCCACCAGCTATGAGACAATGAGCGTCCCTATCATGAGCTTTTTGGACTGAGCGCCTGAGCGCTGGAGTGACAGGCACCTTTTTAGCAGTCAAAACATCTCCCGGCTCCGTCTGCCATCTGTGATCATCTGTGAGGCCTTGAGACACAAATACCTGCAGCTTCTCACACACTATTGTCCAAATGCGAGATCAAAGTCATGCGCTATGCAGAATGGCTGTGTTGTGGTGCGTACAGCCCAATATACGTCACGCTATTACATATGCGTTGTTGGATAACGAGCACAGGATGTATTTAATGTGTGTGTGTGTGTGTATGTATGTATGTGTGTGTATATATAGCTGCATGGAATTGCTGTGAATGTTCCTCACAGATGACGATGACTCTGCCTGCATCATACTGGATACACTAAGTAATATGTAGAGAGAAAAACTCCTCTTATGTCATTTTTCTTTGTTACTTCTTATAGAACCAGGCATAAAAGCCCCTATTTTAAAATAGCTCTTGAAAATGATGTTGATCTGTCAGCTGCATAAAACCATGACATCCGTCAGCACTGTCTGCTTCACAAAGGTGTATAATTGTGGTGTTTGGATCCAGTAGAATTCTCTCAGTTTCCATACATGTAATGTATGCACTGATTTATCATACAGACCTGCCTGACTTTGTTTCCTTAATGTCACGTTTGTCTACAGAATAAGTGGCTACTGACCCAGCTTTGCTAAAGCTAACGAAAGGTGTCCTTCAGAGAGGGACAGATATGAGAGAAGCACTGTTAACGTTATTTTCCAAGTCAAGTTTTATGAATTAATCATTCCCAGATGATCCCACGTTTACCGTCATGAATTATGCAAAGCCGTCTATTGTCGGACAACCATTGCTGAATCATTGATGGCGTCTGGGTGGAAAATCTGGAAATAACTAATTGTAACCACAGCAAAAAAAAAAAAAGATCTTTGGCGAGGGCGTGAGGGGACGAGGCCTGAGGCCTGTTAAGCATTCTCTGTGTGACATTTCTGACTAAACAGCCTCTCCTCATTCTGCCTCCATTTTCAGTGCCTGGCGGTGCCTTGGTGTTCAGCCAGAGAGCAGAGTTTTGGGCCATGTCACTTCGTGAAGCTCCACTGTGACAGCCTGTTGACAAGCGTTCACCGAACGATCCAGAAAGGAAATCTAATTACCATTAAAAACAGGCCGATGGCTCCGGGGCCTATTAGCTAGAACGAACAGAAAGCGTTAGCGACAGCTCTGCCTGTCCTGGACTTTTAGTGATCACGCAGACCCAGTCCTTGCCATGAGCACTCTTTCACACACACATACACACACTGTCTTTTCCTCTCATTCCTGGCAGACAAGGAATGTTTGACATAGCAGTCTATTATTTGTAGAGTGAGCATGCTAACACATGGTTAGATTTCATGCCATAAAATGTATGAAAACATAAAAACGCTCGACTTGGAATTGGGGGGAAAGTTGGTTTGGTTAGCCTACTCTGGACAGTTGATTAGCAAAGTTGTTTGAAATGGCGAGGTTTCTCAGTCAGGTACAACAATGACGGACAAAAAGTGGTGAGCAGTGAGTGATGACTGCTTAACACAAGGATCGAATACTCGTGCTTTTTTAATTATTTTTAATAATTAATTTGTGAAAGACATCACCCAAATGTATCTGTTACCAGAGCAGCATTTGAGGTGGAATGGAAAAGTTTAAGAAGAAGCTGGTGAAGAGGAAGCCTTTAGCCTTGTGTGGGATTCTCACCACAGGATTAAGTACCGACTCTGAAAGGGCGAAACAACTCACTCCACAGAGTTGTTAGTAGCTTCCGATTTGCACCTCTACTCGGTTGTAGATTCCATAGTTTGCTTTGGTCGATTGAGCCACACTAGGGAATTCCCTCGCACTTATTTCAGGAAGAAGAGCCACAGTTTTATATAGAAATGCGAGATCTGGCTGTAAATTGACTGATAACAATGCTTAGTTCATTTATTTATTTTTTATATTGTTTACTTTTATATAGATATTGCATGTTCATTTAAGTTCTTTTTATTTCTATCTTCTAAGAAAAATAAGAAAATCACCTTTTTATCCCTTCAACAAGCACTGTGGTCTTTGAGAAGGAAAAAAAGTTTTGGGAATTCTGAAAATCGAATGAAATAAATACAAAAATAAAGTTAAACTTTATGCATTAATATATGCACAATTATATTATGAAAATGTATCATGATGCAAAAACGCCAACAGGTATTGTATCGTGATCTTTATGTATCGTTCCAGCCTTAATTTAGATGCATGCACTTTCAAGGATAGTGTATTATAGGCATTCAGTTTTTCAGCCAAGCTCATTTTGCCCAGCTGCAGAGGAGCTGGCTAAATTCCTTCAAATCCTCCCATATTGCATTATAGATTTTGGGCGGAGGGCTCTTTTAAGCACCTGTGAACCTGCAATAGGCTGTGTCATCAGAAAAGTCCTTTTTATCCTGTCCCCCTCGAGCTGGACGAGTGCATTTAGCTTAGCTGTGTGTATGCTAACCCTCCCTCGGATTGGGTGACCTTCCCGAGGCAGCTGTTTTGGCTGTGCGTGTATGAGTTTGTGTGAGTGGATGAGCGCGTGTGGGTGTAGCAGCGGGTGTGTGTTGGCTCTGGTGTGTGCTGGTGTACAGTAGTCGGCGGAGACCCTGGCGGCCCCTGCACAGAGAGGCCTATTGTGTTGCAGGGGAAGTGTTTTGGGCCATGCGGCAGATGGCGGGTAACAAAATATCATTACATTTCCGCTCGGAGCTGTGCTGGCAGCCAAATGATAATATAAAACTCTCAGCCCCTGCCTGTAATGAGATTCGGTGACCTTATTACCAGCGAGTACAGCGCAGGGAAAACTCCATATAGAGAGCGGGAGAGAGGGATGGGATGCGGGAGGGATATTTCTCCGAGGTGTTTCGGAGTGTGTGTGTGTGTGTGTGTGTGTGTGTGCGTGCGTGTGTGTTTGCGTCTGTAACACTCAGCACTTTGTTTTCATGTGCGCCACTTTGAAATATCACACCATGTTAGTCTATGCTTCCTGCACAGCCAGTGTACTAAATTTCGGAATTCTAATTTATAGTGCAGTGATTCTTTTTTGGAAAGCTAGACGTGTTTTAGCTGCTTTGGTAGTGTTCAGTGTTAGTAAGTCATAAAGGAATCGGCATTCCCTTGAATGAGTGACCGACAACTCCAAACAATCCATTTGGACTCGATCGCCTTATAGAAACAAGAGCTGTTACATTCAGCACTGTGGCTGTCACTATTGATCATATTTGTAATCAAGTAATTTATCAATTATTTTGTTGATTAGTTACGTAATTGTTCTAATAAAGACTGGATATAAATAAAACTGCACTTAATTGAACTATAACTAAACATGCATAACCTTTTAAATATTCCAAAATGCTTAAGACAAACCAGAAAGCTGCTGTGTGTATAGTCAAATGCAAAAGTTTGGGATCCCCTGGTTAAATGACATGTTTTGATGATTTTCTAGGTGAAAATAAGTAACACATCCTCCACGGAGAACACACGTTTGCAAATTTCAGTGCACACTTTGTTAATTTACTGAATTTAACATATTCGGGGAAAAACATAGCATTTATGATATATATGATATTATATATTTATAATATTTAGAGGGCTTATTTGATATTTTAATGTTTCACTTTGATCCAAGATGTTAAACCCAACAGTTTACAGAAAAATAGCATATTTAATACCATATTTAACAGAAGTCGCTGTAAAATAAAGCAGTAGGACAGTTTTAGAGTATGCTTTTAAATCATGCAAATTGCTACTTACAAAAGCAAATTTTTAGTCAAGTTATTGTAATGCCCTTTATTACTTGTCTACTTGTTCATTTTTTCTTTTTCCATATTCTTTTCTTTTGTTGCCCTTCAGTGATCTTCAGTCATCAAATACTAAAGTATTCAGTATTTTTTTACCAATAAAAAACTTTTGGAAAAGAATGAATTAACTTGTTAATATTAACAAATAAAGATTACACAATAGCAATTTTTCTGTTCAGGTACTGATACCAATACTGAAATCTTGAATATTTGGCAAACACCGGTCCGACATTTCTTCTTTTAAAACTACTGCGCTTACAAATGAGCTGTTTTTAATTGAAGCCACTTACGGTGAGCATCTAAAAGTAATCTTACATGGTCAAACTACTCAAACATTCTACTGCCCCACATGAAGAAACACACAGCTAACTATCACGTCATGCAGTGTGAGTTAGCGCTGTTTCAGGGTAGATTTGTTTCTAGAAGTGGGCGACCTGATCAGTTGGAACATCAGCAAGTAATGCTACATTTTAAGAAATGCTATTAAAACTCTGAAAACAGTGGAACTCATTTACCAACCGTTCTTAAGAAGAAATTTCTTCTCGCACAGTTTTTATGACATTCTGGAATTTGTTCTTGGTTAAGAACATTTACATTTATGGCATTTGGCTGACGCTCTTATCCAGAGCGACTTACAATTTGATCATTTTTACATAGGCAGGCCAGGGCGGTGTTAGAAGTCTTGCCCAAGGACTCTTATTGGTATAGTGTAGGGTGTTTGCCCAGGTGGGGATTGAACCCCAGTCTACAGTGTAGAAGGCAGAGGTGTTAACCACTACACTATCCAACCAAGAACAGAATCTACACAAACTAAGAGCACAAAGATACGAACAAGAGGTTTAAGAACACATCATGAATCTGACTTTTTTTAAACATCTTTCTTAAGTGCTTAATGATTTTTAATGAGTATTTGGCATCCTAAATCCAATTAAACGCGACTAATTTTCTTATTCGATATTATTGTATTGTGATGTAATTTATCACTGTGAATATATATATATATATATACACACACATATGTATGTATCTGTATGTGTGTGTGTGTGTGTGTGTGTAATATATACAGTGTCATATTGCCTGGCCCTATTTGTTAGCCTTTTTTCCCTCCGATATCTAATCCAGCATTTTCTGCTGATATCAGCCCCACACCAGTACTTATCGATACTTATATGCCATCTCTAATGAATATATTGACTTACAGAAGCAGGAGATGAGATCACATTAAATTTCTCTAAGTTTTTACTCTCCCTATTCCGAATATCCTACTCGTAATCTGGAATTTTCACTGTACAACCTCAATAACTCAGCCTGCTGTTTTGCTTGGCTTGCTTAGTACAACTTCCCCCTCCAACCCCTTTCAAATCTCAGGATTTAATTATTCACCGTGAACACTGGCCAGCTCAGCATGTTGGAACGACGCATTGGGACCGTTCCTCTCTGTCTTCCTCTGTTTGGATCCTCTTTTAAGAGACAAGGTAGTGTACGGCGGGGACCCGGGACTGTGCACGTGAGCTGGCCGTGGTTTCAGGGAAAAAATGACCTCATCCCTTCACGCCTACGTTATCGTCCTCCCTCAGGTCAGCAGACTAATGGCCTCGTCTATTCCCATCTAGTTTTCCCAGCCATTGATCAGCAAGTGCGCTCTCTGAAGGATTTCGTAAAGAGCAGGTGGGTATATTTAGTAGTGTTATCAGGGGCTTTTTTTGCACTCCCGAGAGGTCTGGCTGTCATCCATGGCAAGCATATTATGTTGATGTAACTGCGTGTTCCTCTTGGTTTTTTACTCCTATGTCTGTCAGGAAATACTCTGCTTATGTTTCCCCTCTATTTCACCCTCCACTAGCCTAATGTATTCAAATCTGCCAAGTGCGCTTTAAAGTAGCTCTGGTGAATATTCATGATTTTTTTCCTGTTGACTTCAGCCCGAGTGTCATATTGACTTAAGTTATGCACGCTGATGCGTCTGCTTGGTAACTCTGAAAACATTGTTGTGCTGGTGTGAGGCCTGCTGTGGTGCTTGATTTCACCACATTGCTGTTTGAGGGGTCACTAAACTGCCAGAGCTGCCGTGCTTGTTTATTTGCACTTTTTCAGACACATTTTTTTTTTCTCAACAATCTATTAATCTGTTTTTTGAAGGGCCCCAATCACGCACAACTAAATATTCCTCACTTGTTTAAAATAGCAGTTTGATATAATGTATAAATAATGCTAAAGTTTTGAGCCACGCTATTCACTCTCCCAGGGGTCAGCAGCATGCGGCTGTTTTACTGCCCTGTTGCAGCTCCACAGCAGACTGCCAATCCCTGCACTGGCCAGTCCATATATGGAAAGTAAAAAGTTTTGGATCCATTGTTTCGCCAGTGTCACTAAAAACCAATGCATTTACATATATCCCATATTCATTTTACAGATGCTTATTATATACTATATATCATATCGCTGTTGTCAGAAGCAAACCTCGTATCTCCAAAATCATAATTTTACAGGACAAAGAAAAAGCCTACTTTACTTTTAAAGTAAGTCAATGGAACCAAACTTTTTTCCAAGTTGTTTTGGGACTGGGCTTGTTACACAGGTGGCATTCTATCACGGTGCCACACATAGCTGTACACACCCGTCAAGTAGGTGTTCTTCCATTGTGTTACTTAGTCTCAAATCCATTTCTTATTTAGGGCATCATACGCCTTATAAAAGGGCGATGGCAATTATTTATTATCGTCACCAAGAATTCTTTGGTCATATGAAGCTGAACTTAGCTTTTTAATCGCCAGCTTCATCATTGGATTTTCCCATTCCACCTTAAATGGTGCAGCAACCTCATGTACCAGAACATAACTGCTGCACTATTTAAGGTGGAACGGGAAGCGTAGCTAGCGACCGAGACATCAGCATATTAGTAGTGATTTTTATGCGCGTTATGAAGGAAATGACCATAAAACGCAGTGGTTCTCTTACAGTACAACGGCTTTTTAACAGAGAAATACTTACATTTATGTGTCTCTTTGGTCGCTTGTGCAGCCATCTTACCGATGATTTGCAGGGCATTCTGAGAATTTTCTCATAACACTCCGTTTGTAGTGTGCCTCTGAAAAATGAAATGGGATTGGGCCTTGGTCGGTAAGTACACACGGGTAATGGCACTTGTACAGGTGGTCATGTGTGCATTTGTAATTCTTTTTTCCTTACACTTTTTGATAGACACACTCCGCCTCTCCCCCATCTTTTGCCAACATTGATATGCTTTTGGACGTCGCCGTAATCTCCGGAGCAGCCCCGCTCCCCTAAGCCGCACGGGCACGGACGCAGTTATCAATCCAAACAGACAAATGTCATCGCTAAGCTGCTTGTCTGTGCAGGATTGAGCTCTACGGTCGGAAGAACTGCAGTTATTTCGGGGTCTTATCTCCTTCATCTTTGATGTTCATTATCTCTTTCGGCGGCCAGAGTCACTGGACTGGATGCCTGCTGGGGGTAAAGTCAGGCAGATATGGGGGGCATAAGCCCCGCAGCCGGTCCGCGACTGATAGCGAATGATATGCACCAAGGAAGGGGGGGGTTAAATGCCATATCACTAGGTGGATTTTCCGCACATCGGGTGTAAGGCCTTGAAGCCTGCATCTAGATCACAAGGCCCAGGCCTGGAATGAGGCATGATGTATTGGCGTCAAATGAAAAAAAGGTTTTATCTTACCAGGGATAGATTAGCCATGGAGACTATAGGCAAATCTGTTGGCTGTCCTGTTGCTCTGCAACAGTGGGTCACTGCACTTGTCTGATCATACGATCCTGTCGGCCACTGTCAAAATCCAGACAAACCCACAGAGCAGGGCTGTCCAGGGCTAGTGGTTGCAGATATACATTCCAAACAAGCAGAAACACCTATATCTACTTGTTTAATCAGTTGAGATCAGTCTTCAAACAACCAATCAGGTGTCCCACCAATTGCTTAGAATGAAGACCATTTGAGGGGGGAAAAAGGACACCTGAAAATCTGACAAGATGGAGAAAAATGGAAAGAAAAGTTTACTGACCAAAAATTAAGTATTGGGGGAAGAAGGAGTATATAACTGCGGATTGAGGGTAAAGTCAAGTGGATATAGGGGGGCATAAGCCCCACAGCTGGTCCACCACCAATATGGCCCAAGGAGGGGTGATTTATAAAGCACATCAGCTTGCTTTTTGCAATGGTTAGCATTGCTTAATAGTGTGGGACACAAACCAAGAAAGTGTGGATGTGGATGACTGGTCAGCAAATTTGGTCATAATTGGCTTCTTTTGTCAGTCAGCTACCTAGAAAGAACTTTACCTTCTTTCGCTTATTTCCTTAGCTAGCCACATAATTGTTCATTACATAGCTAAGCGTACTTGTTTGTGAAACATCCTGCTAGCAAACTAGTTTATTAGCCTCTTTATTTCAGTTTTAAAGTGACTTGTGAGTGTAGACTAAAATACGATGGTGGTATCCAGCTGGTCTGGACAAAAGTCCAGGGCCAAGTTCTCTGGGTTTTACTGTGGGGTCAGAAGAAAGGGATGTTCGGTTCCTGACACTGACAGTCAAACGCTTTCAGTAGATGTGAGTTAAAGAGACTTGAAGAAAGGAACTCAGTCAGACAGACAAACAGACATAAAAATTGAAGCGAGGCTGCAGAGCCTAGCAACGGTGTGTGTGTGTGTGTGCGCGTCTGGCAAGACAAGAAGGGTTCCTCAGGGCTGTTTGCGAACCGTAAGGGCAACATATGATCTGATTGTTTTTTCCCAAAAAGCCAGATAAGGGAGAGAGGAGATGGCATGAGAGGCGGATGGGAGGGAAACTAGAATAGAGGGACTGAGGCGAGCGAAAAAGAGCGAGACCAGGGTCATGGGGTGGCCACTAGCTGAACACATGGCTTAAATGCTGGGGGCACAAGCGCTAGTTCTGGTTAGCTCACTGGTTCCCCAACAGCAGTACTCTCTGGGGAGGCGGCTTTGGTTTACCCCGGCTTCTGTGCTGCACAGAAGCGAAAATCTTTCATTTTCTTTCGTTTCTTGGGGCCAGATTGTGTGGGAGTCAGTGAAACATGCTGCCTCCTAACGCCGACAGCAACAACGACAACTTGCATCTGGTCTCCAGAACATTTTCTGTTGGCTGTTTATTACTGCTTGAGATGTGTTTGTGATCTCATTGCAAAAATGGCTTTTAGAATGATCAACTTTGGAGCTTCTTGAGTGACATTTAGTGACAACTGACCAGGTCATTTGACATTTTCATTAAATTAGCTTGTTAGCTAGCTGGAAAAATCTCTGTAATGTCTCCGTTGACTTTGTCCAACTTTAGCTTTAGCTTTATTGAAAAGGCTTTCAGTTCAGCAAAAGGACAGACCCCTGAGTGACGATTACTGACCAGCTATTTTTTTCATCTTTAGGTACTTAGCTAGGTAGCTAGCAAGAAGCAAAACCCGTTAGCCTTTTCATGGTGTTTTCTATTAGCGCTCTTCATCACTGCTTAAGATGTGTTGGTGATCTCCTTGTGAATCGAGCTTTCGCGCTATTAGCAAACTTACAATAACTGACCAGCTAATATTGTCATCTTTGGGTAGTTTGCCCAGCTAGTTAGCTAGATAGGAAATATAGTTCTCCTTAATGGTTTTCTTTGACATTCTCCAGCACTGCTTGAGATGTATTGGTGGTCTCATTGGGAAAACTAGCTGTCAGAGCATTAGCTTCTGGTGACAACATCTGACCAGCTAGTTTTGTCGACTTTGGCTACTTAGCTAGTTAGCAAGCAAGAAACAAACCTTTAGCCTTTTTCCATGATGTTTTTGTTGCTCTTCAACACTGCTTGAGATGTGCTGGCAATCTCATTGTAAACAAGCTTTTAGACTGTAAGTTAATCTTTGAGTGACACTTTACAATAACAGCCTAGCTAATGTTGTCATCGTTGGGTCCTAAGCCTAGCTAGTTAGCTAGATAGGAAATATCGTTGTCCATAATGGTTTCCTTTGACATTGTCCAGCACTGCTTGAGATGTATTGGTGGTCTGGTTGTTGAAACAAGCTTTCAGACTATTAGCGAATCTTTTGGTGATACTTAAAAACAAGTGACCAGCTAGTTTTGTCACATTTGGATACTTGGCTAGTTAGCTTGCTCGTATAAATGGTTATATTTATAATGTTTTCCACTGACTTTATTCAACACCGCTTGTAACGTGTTGATCTCATTGTAAAACTGGCTTTCAGACAATTTGCTAATGGACGGATCTTTTGAGTGACACTTACCATTATAAAAAACCAGCTTCATCATTGTGATGAACAGGCCTACAGCCTGTCTACACATTAGTTTAAGATTATGTGCTGTCGAGGAACAAAAAACAAGCTCAGGCGATACAATGGGCGTTTGATTGACGGGTTGGGACAGAACAAAGCGGCGGAAGAATGGACCTGAATAGGATTAAATGTAGTGGGCGGAGCACATTAGTGGTAGGTCAGCTCCCTTACCACTGCAAGTCACTTTCTCTAGTGTTGTAATCAGATTAATTAGCACTCGTCAGACACACTTACGCACACACGCAGTCAGTGGACAAAAAGGACATTATTCAAAGAGGGATGGGTGTGTGTGTGTGTGTGTGTGTGTGTGTGTGTGTGGATATCTTAGAGGAGCTCCTTTTGTGATGACTGACACTCTTTTAAGCTTTCCTCAGGCAACATGAGCTGATTAGCTGAAAGCTTTAGCTGCTGTCTGCGCGGCCCAATCCAGGCCCGATACCATCAACGTCATTTACATGAATCCTTCGACGAAACCCAAGAGCCAAATGTTCCACTCCAGCTTCGCCCAAGGCTGAGTGCTCACCACCGTATGTAGATACGGTATATGTATATTTTCCAGCGAGAGGAGGGGGCGTAATAAAATGAAGCAGTGGAGGCAGGGCTGCAGAGTGATATATGGGGACGCTGATGGGAATTGAATTCGCTGAGGTGGGAATGGGATTTGGTTTCGGTGTGAACTCATAATGATGTTGGCCAAATGGATTTGTAATGCCTTTTCATGAAGGTGGTCGGCCAGCTCAAATGGTTTGACACAAATATTAATGTATGTCGCGATGAAGCCGGCTGGTGCAGGTGGAGAGGGCGAGACCCATCGCTGCCGTCTGGAAATATCATTAAGTACATTTTCTTTAGCTAAATCACATGTAAATTGACGGATGGTTCTCTGTTTGAATTGATGTGTTTTGATTATGGAAAGGTTGCAGGAAGAAACTGGCAACCCAGAATCAACACCTAGATGAATAATGACCCTTCCGAAATCTCTCCCATCCAAACAGCTCAAGGGCGGCATCACATCCGCTATGTATTTATTCGATCGGTATGAGCAACATCAGCCTGAACAGCCTGAACATCAGCCTGAACAGTCCAAAATATACCCATTTCCTATAATGTTCTGATTGACTCTAATAGTACACTTTTTGTTTGAACGTTTTCATCTCCGGTGCCAGGTAATGACTGTTTAGGCCTTAGAGCGCCTGCTTCGTCTACCCTCTAATAACAACCCACAGGTGTGTTGTCGGTGCAGTGGTGGTGACAAACCTCGCAACAGCTGTGCTCCAAATAAAGGGCAGTATATATGAACCAAATATGCGGTATTTTCTATTGTTATAGTAATGTGTGTGCTCAGCTAGCAGAAGAAGTGATGCTTCCTGGATAGTTTTTTCCATTTTCTTTGTGATTTAGATTTAACATGCTATCATAATTATTTCAAATTACTTAAAATATATTATTTATTACATGATAATTCACATTTATTTAAAAATTGTGTAATCTCCACATACCTTATTCAAACACCCATTGAAGCAAACATATCCCAAGCTGAGTTTTCGCTCAGATTTCGAATGAAATGTTTAGCAGGAATGGTCGGTCATATCATTTTGACCATTTTTGCTATTT